>NC_081839.1:19610257-19729841 GCF_030867095.1 Alligator mississippiensis | reverse complement strand
TACCCATTTAAGCGTGACACCGGGGGGTAGGAACCAAAAAACGGGGTAGGACCTAGGACCAAAAAAACGGGCCCCCGTTTCCGGGGGGACCCATTTAAGTGCGACACCAGGGGTAGGAACAAAAAACGGGGGTAGGAACCAAAAAAACGGGCCCCCGTTTCCGGGGGCACCCATTTAAGCGCGACACCGGGGGTAGGAACCAAAAAACGGAGGTAGGAAAACAAAAAACGGGCCCCCGTTTCCGGGGGGACCCATTTAAGCGCGACACCGTCGGTAGGAACCAAAAAACGGGGGTAGGAACCCAAAAAACGGGCCCCCGTTTCCGGGGGGACCCATTTAAGCGCGACACCGGGGGTAGGAACCAAAAAACGGGGGTAGGAACCCAAAAAACGGGTCCCCGTTTCCAGGGGGACCCATTTAAGCGTGACACCGGGGGTAGGAAACAAAAAACGGTAGGAACCCAAATACGGGCCCCGTTTCCAGGGGGACCCATTTAAGCGCGACACCGGGGGTAGGAACCAAAAAACGGGGGTAGGAACCCAAAAAACGGGCCCCCGTTCCGGGGGGACCCATTTAATCGCGACACCAGGGGTAGGAACCAAAAAAACGGGGGTAGGAACCAAAAAACAGGGGTAGGAAACAAAAAACGGGGTAGGAACACAAAAAAACGGGCCCCTGTTTCCGGGGGGACCATTTAAGCGCGACACCAGGTGTAGGAACCAAAAAACGGGGGTAGTAACCCAAAAAACGGGCCCCGTTTCCGGGCGGACCCATTTAAGCGCGACACCGGGGTAGGAACCAAAAAAACGGCGGTAGGAAACCAAAAAACGGGCCCCCGTTTCCGGGGGGACCCGTTTAAGCGCGACACCGGGGGTAGGAACCAAAAACGGGGGCAGGAACCAAAAAACGGGCCCCCGTTTCCGGGGGGACCCATTTAAGCGCGACACCGGGGGTAGGAACCAAAAAACGGGGGTAGGAACCCAAAAAACGGGGCCCCCGTTTCCAGGGGGACCCATTTAAGCGCTCACCGGGGGTAGGAACCAAAAAACGGGGTAGGAACCCAAAAAACGGGCCCCCGTTTCCGGGCGACCCATTTAAGCGCGACACCGGGGGTAGGAACCAAAAAACGGGGGTAGGAACCCAAAAAACGGGCCCCCCGTTTCTGGGGGGACCCATTTAAGCGCGACACCGGGGGTAGGAACAAAAAAACGGGGGTAGGAACCCAAAAAACGGGCCCCCGTTTCCGGGGGGACCCATTTAAGCGCGACACCGGGGTAGGAACCAAAAAACGGGGTAGGAACCCAAAAAACGGGCCCCCGTTTCCGGGGGGACCCATTTAAGTGCGACACCAGAGTAGAAACCAAAATACGAAGGTAGGAACCCAAAAAACGGGCCCCCGTTCCGGGGGGACCCATTTAAGCGCGACACGGGGGTAGGAACCAAAAAACGGGGGTAGGAACCAAAAAAAACGGGACCCCGTTTTCCGGGGGGGACCCATTTAAGCGCAACACCGGAGGTAGGAACCAAAAAACGGGGGTAGGAACCCAAAAAACGGCCCCCGTTTCCGGGGGGAACCCATTTAAGCGCGACACCGGGGGTAGGAACCAAAAAACGGGGGTAGGAACCCAAAAAAATGGGCCCCCGTTTCCGGGGGGACCCATTTCAGCGCGACACCGGGGGTAGGAACCAAAAAACGGGGTAGGAACCACAAAAACGGCCCCCGTTTCCGGGGGGACCCATTTAAGCGCGACACCGGGGGTAGGAACACAAAAAACGGGGGTAGGAACCCAAAAAACGGGCCACCGTTACCCAGGGAACCCATTTAAGCGCGACACCGGGGTAGGAACCAAAAAACGGGGGTAGGAACAAAAAAACGGGCCCCCGTTTCCGGGGGGACCCATTTAAGCGCGACACCGGGGGTAGGAACCAAAAAATGGGGGTAGGAACCCAAAAACTGGGACCCCGTTTCCGGGGGGACCCATTTAAGCGCGACACCGGGGTAGGAACCAAAAAACGGGGGTAGGAACCCAAAAAACGGCCCCCGTTTCCGGGGGGACCCATTTAAGGGCAACACCAGGGGTAGGAACCAAAAAACGGGGGTAGGAACCCAAAAAACGGGCCCCCGTTACCCAGGGGACCCATTTAAGCGCGACACCGGGTGTAGGAACCAAAAAACGGGGGTAGGAACCCAAAAAACGGGCCCCCGTTTCCGGGGGGACCCATTTAAGCGCGACACCGGGGGTAGGAACCAAAAAACGGGGGTAGGAACCGAGAAAACGGGCCCCCGTTTCCGGGGGGACCCATTTAAGCGCGACACCGGGGGTAGGAACCAAAAAACGGGGGTAGGAACCAAAAAAACGGGCCCCCGTTTCCTGCGGGACCCATTTAAGCGCGACACCAGGGGTAGGAACCAAAAAACGGGGGTTGGAACGAAAAAAAACGGGACGCCGTTTCCGGGGGGACCCATTTAAGCGCGACACCGGGGGTAGGAACCAAAAAACGGGGGTAGGAACCAAAAAAACGGGCCCCCGTTTCCGGGGGGACCCATTTAAGCGCGACACTGGGCGTAGGAACGAAAAAACGGGGGTAGGAACCCAAAAAACGGGCCCCTGTTTCCGGGGGGACCCATTTAAGCGCGACACCGGGGGTAGGAAACAAAAAACGGGGGTAGGAACCAAAAAAACGGGCCCCCGTTTCCGGGGGGACCATTTAAGCGCGGCACCGGGGATAGGAACCAAGAAACGGGGGTAGGAACCAAAAAAACGGGCCCCCGTTTCCGGGGGGAACCATTTAAACGCGACACCAGGGGTAGGAGCCAAAAAAACGGGCCCCCGTTTCCGGGGAGACCCATTTAAGCGCGAAGCCGGGGGTAGGAACCAAAAAACGGGGGTAGGAACCAAAAAAACGGGCCCCCGTTTCCGGGGGGACCCATTTAAGCGCGACACCGGGGGTAGGAACCAAAAAACGGGGGTAGGAACCAAAAAAACGGGCCCCCTTTTCCGAGGGGACCCATTTAAGCGTGACACCGGTGGTAGGAACCAAAAAACGTGGGTAGGAACCAAAAACCTACCCCCGGTGTCGCACTTAAATGGGTCCCCCCGGAATCGGGGGCCCATTTTTTTGGTTCCTACCCCCGTTTTTTGGTTCCTACCCCCGGTGTCGCGCTTAAATGGGTCCCCCCGGAAACGGGTGCCCGTTTTTTTGGTTCCTACCCCCGTTTTTTGGTTCCTACCATGGTGTCGCACTTAAATGGGTTGCCCCGGAAACGGGGGCCAGTTTTTTTGGTTCCTACCGCTGTTTTTTGGTTCCTACCATGGTGTCGAACTTAAATGGGTCCCCCCGGAAACAGGAGCCGGTTTTTTTGAATCCAAACTCCGTTTTTTCGTTCCTACCCCCGGTGTCGCGCTTAAATGGATCCCCCCGAAAACGGGAGCCCGTTTTTTTTGGTTCCTACCCCTGTTTTTTGGTTCCTACCTCCGGTGTATCGCTTAAATGGTTTCCCCCGGAAACGGGGGCCCGTTTTTTTGGTTCCTACCCCCGTTTTTTGGTTCCAAACCCCGGTGTCGCGCTTAAATGGGTCCCCCCGGAAACGGGGGCCCGTTTTTTTGGTTCCTAAGCCCGGTTTTTGGTTCCTACCCCCGGTGTCGCGCTTAAATGGGTCCACCCGGAAACAGGGGCCCGTTTTTTTGGTTCCTACCCCCGTTTTTTGGTTCCTATCCCCGGTGTCGTGCTTAAATGGGTCCCCCCGGAAACAGGGGCCCATTTTTTTGGTTCCTTCCCCCGTTTTTTGGCACCTACCCCCGGTGTCGCGCTGAAATGGGTCCCACCGGAAACGGGGGCCTGTTTTTTTGGTTCCTACCCCCGTTTTTTGCTTCCTACCCCCGGTGTCGCGCTTAAATGGGTCCCCCCGGAAACGGGGGCCCTTTTTTTTGGTTCCTACCCCCCTTTTTTGGTTCCTACCCCCGGTGTCGCACTTAAATGCTTCCACCCGGAAACGGGGGCCCGTTTTTTTGGTTCCTACCCGTTTTTTGGTTCCTACCCCCGGTGTCACGCTTAAATGGGTCCCCCTGGAAACGGGGGCGCTTTTTTTTGGTTCCTACCCCCGTTTCTTGGTTCCTACCCCCGGTGTCGCGCTTAAATGGGTCCCCCCGGAAACAGGGACCCTTTTTTTGGTTCCTACCTCCGTTTCTTGGTTCCTACCCCCCGTGTCGCACTTAAATGGGTCCCCCCGGAAACGGGGGCCCGTTTTTTTGGTTCCTACCTCCGTTTTTTGGTTCCTACCCCAGGTGTCGCGCTTAAATGGGTACCCCCGGAAACGGGGGCCTGTTTTTTTGGTTCCTACCCCCGTTTTTTGGTTCCTACCCCCAGTGTCGCGCTTAAATGGGTCCCCCCGGAAACAGGGGCCCTTTTTCTGGTTCCTACCCCCGGAGTCGAGCTTATATAGGTCCCCTCGGAAAAGGGGGCCCGTTTTTTTGGTTCCTACCCCTGTTTTTTGGTTCCTACCCCCGGTGTCGCACTTAAATGGGTCCCCCCGGAAACAGGGGCCTGTTTTTTTGGTTCCTACGCAAGTTTTTTGGTTCCTACCCCCGGTGCCGCGCTAAAATGGGTCCCCCCGGAAACGGGGGCCCGTTTTTTTGGTTCCTACGCCCGTTTTTTGGTTCCTACCCCCGGTGCCGCGCTTAAATGGGTCCCCCCGGAAACGGGGGCCCGTTTTTTTGGTTCCTATGCCCGTTTTTTGTTTCCTACCCCCGGTGTCGCGCTTAAATGGGTCCCCCCGGAAACGGGGGCCCGTTTTTTTGGTTCCTACCCCCGTTTTTTGGTTCCTAGCCCTGGTGTCGCACTTAAATGGGTCCCCCCGGAAACAGGGGCCCTTTTTTTGGTTCCTACCCCCGTTTTTTGGTTCCTACCCCCGGTGTCACGCTTAAATGGGTCCCCTCGGAAAAGGGGGCCCGTTTTTTTGGTTCCTACCCCCGTTTTTTGGTTCCTACCCCCGGTGACGTGCTTAAATGGGTCCCCCCGGAAACAGGGGCCCGTTTTTTTGGTTCCTATCCCCGTCTTTTGGTTCCTACCCCGGTGTCGCGCTTAAATGGGTCCCCACAGATACGGGGGCCCGTTTTTTTGGTTCCTACCCCCGTTTCTTGGTTCCTACCCCCGGTGTCGCGCTTAAATGGGTCCCCCCGGAAACGGGGGCCCGTTTTTTGGGTTCCTACTCCCGTTTTTTGGTTCCTACCCCCGGTGTCGCGCTTAAATGGGTCCCCCCGGAAACGGGGGCCCGTTTTTTTGGTTCCTACCCCCGTTTTTTGGTTCCTACCCCCGGTGTCGCGCTGAAATGGGTCCCCCCGGAAACGGGGGCCCATTTTTTTGGTTCCTACCCCCGTTTTTTGGTTCCTACCCCCGGTGTCGCACTTAAATGGGTTGCCCCGGAAACGGGGGCCAGTTTTTTTGGTTCCTACCGCTGTTTTTTGGTTCCTACCATGGTGTCGAACTTAAATGGGTCTCCCCGGAAACAGGAGCCCGTTTTTTTGAATCCAAACTCCGTTTTTTCGTTCCTACCCCCGGTGTCGCGCTTAAATGGATCCCCCCGAAAACGGGAACCCGTTTTTTTTGGTTCCTACCCGTTTTTTGGTTCCTACCTCCGGTGTATCGCTTAAACGGTTTCCCCCGGAAACGGGGGCCCGTTTTTTTGGTTCCTACCCCCGTTTTTTGGTTCCAAACCCCGGTGTCGCGCTTAAATGGGTCCCCCCGGAAACGGGGGCCCGTTTTTTTGGTTCCTACCCCCGTTTTTTGGTTCCTACCCCCGGTGTCGCGCTTAAATGGGTCCCCCCGGAAACGGAGGCCCGTTTTTTTGGTTCCTATGCCCGGTTTTTGGTTCCTACCCCCGGTGTCGCGCTTAAATGGGTCCACCCGGAAACAGGGGCCCTTTTTTTGGTTCCTACCCCCGTTTTTTGGTTCCTATCCCCGCTGTCGTGCTTAAATGGGTCCCCCCGGAAACAGGGGCCCATTTTTTTGGTTCCTTCCCCCGTTTTTTGGCACCTACCCCCGGTGTCGCGCTGAAATGGGTCCCACCGGAAACGGGGGCCTGTTTTTTTCGTTCCTACCCCCGTTTTTTGCTTCCTACCCCCGGTGTCGCGCTTAAATGGGTCCCCCCGGAAACGGGGGCCCTTTTTTTTGGTTCCTACCCCCCTTTTTTGGTTCCTACCCCCGGTGTCGCACTTAAATGCGTCCACCCGGAAACGGGGGCCCGTTTTTTTGGTTCCTACCCCTGTTTTTTGGTTCCTACCCCCGGTGTCACGCTTAAATGGGTCCCCCTGGAAACGGGGGCGCTTTTTTTTGGTTCCTACCCCCGTTTCTTGGTTCCTACCCCCGGTGTCGCGCTTAAATGGGTCCCCCCGGAAACAGGGACCCTTTTTTTGGTTCCTACCTCCGTTTCTTGGTTCCTACCCCCCGTGTCGCACTTAAATGGGTCCCCCCGGAAACGGGGGCCCGTTTTTTTGGTTCCTACCTCCGTTTTTTGGTTCCTACCCCAGGTGTCGCGCTTAAATGGGTACCCCCGGAAACGGGGGCCTGTTTTTTTGGTTCCTACCCCCGTTTTTTGGTTCCTACCCCCAGTGTCGCGCTTAAATGGGTCCCCCCGGAAACAGGGGCCCTTTTTTTGGTTCCTACCCCCGGTGTCGAGCTTATATAGGTCCCCTCGGAAAAGGGGGCCCGTTTTTTTGGTTCTGACCCCCGTTTTTTGGTTCCTACCCCCGGTGTCGCACTTAAATGGGTCCCCCCGGAAACGGGGGCCTGTTTTTTTGGTTCCTACGCAAGTTTTTTGGTTCCTACCCCCGGTGCCGCGCTAAAATGGGTCCCCCCGGAAACGGGGGCCCGTTTTTTTGGTTCCTACGCCCGTTTTTTGGTTCTTACCCCAGGTGCCGCGCTTAAATGGGTCCCCCCGGAAACGGGGGCCCGTTTTTTTGGTTCCTATGCCCGTTTTTTGTTTCCTACCCCCGGTGTCGCGCTTAAATGGGTCCCCCCGGAAACGGGGGCCCGTTTTTTTGGTTCCTACCCCCGTTTTTTGGTTCCTAGCCCTGGTGTCGCGCTTAAATGGGTCCCCCCGGAAACGGGGGCCCTTTTTTTGGTTCCTACCCCCGTTTTTTGGTTCCTACCTCCGGTGTCACGCTTAAATGGGTCCCCTCGGAAAAGGGGGCCCGTTTTTTTGGTTCCTACCCCCGTTTTTTGGTTCCTACCCCCCGGTGTCGCGCTTAAATGGTTCCCCCCCGAAACGGGGGCCCGTTTTTTTGGTTCCTACCCCCGTTTTTTGGTTCCTACCCCCGGTGTCGCACTTAAATGGGTTGCCCCGGAAACGGGGGCCAGTTTTTTTGGTTCCTACCCCCGTTTTTTGGTTCCTACCTCCGGTGTCACGCTTAAATGGGTCCCCTCGGAAAAGGGGGCCCGTTTTTTTGGTTCCTACCCCCGTTTTTTGGTTCCTACCCCCCGGTGTCGCGCTTAAATGGGTCCCCCCGGAAACGGGGGCCCGTTTTTTTGGTTCCTACCCCCGTTTTTTGGTTCCTACCCCCGGTGTCGCACTTAAATGGGTTGCCCCGGAAACGGGGGCCAGTTTTTTTGGTTCCTACCCCTGTTTTTTGGTTCCTACCATGGTGTCGAACTTAAATGGGTCCCCCCGGAAACGGGAGCCCGTTTTTTTGAATCCAAACTCCGTTTTTTCGTTCCTACCCCCGGTGTCGCGCTTAAATGGATCCCCCCGGAAACGGGGGCCCGTTTTTTTTGGTTCCTACCCCTGTTTTTTGGTTCCTACCTCCGGTGTATCGCTTAAATGGTTTCCCCCGGAAACGGGGGCCCGTTTTTTTGGTTCCTACCCCCGTTTTTTGGTTCCAAACCCCGGTGTCGCGCTTAAATGGGTCCCCCCGGAAACGGGGGCCCGTTTTTTTGGTTCCTAAGCCCGTTTTTTGGTTCCTACCCCCGGTGTCGCGCTTAAATGGGTCCCCCCGGAAACGGAGGCCCGTTTTTTTGGTTCCTACGCCCGGTTTTTGGTTCCTACCCCCGGTGTCGCGCTTAAATGGGTCCCCCCGGAAACAGGGGCCCGTTTTTTTGGTTCCTACCCCCGTTTTTTGGTTTCTATCCCCGGTGTCGTGCTTAAATGGGTCCCCCCGGAAACAGGGGCCCATTTTTTTGGTTCCTTCCCCCGTTTTTTGGCACCTACCCCCGGTGTCGCGCTGAAATGGGTCCCACCGGAAACGGGGGCCTGTTTTATTGGTTCCTACCCCCCTTTTTTGGTTCCTACCCCCGGTGTCGCGCTTAAATGGGTCCCCCCGGAAACGGGGGCCCTTGTTTTGGTTCCTACTCCCGTTTCTTGGTTTCTACCCCCGGTGTCGCACTTAAATGGGTCTCCCCGGAAACGGGGGCCCGTTTTTTTGGTTCCTACCCCCGTTTTTTGGTTCCTACACCCGGTGTCGCGCTGAAATGGGTCCCCCCGGAAACGGGGGCCCATTTTTTTGGTTCCTACCCCCGTTTTTTGGTTCCTACCCCCGGTGACGCGCTTAAATGGGTCCCCCCGGAAACGGGGGCCCGTTTTTTTGGTTCCTATCCCCGTCTTTTGGTTCCTACCCCGGTGTCGCGCTTAAATGGGTCCCCGCAGATACGGGGGCCCGTTTTTTTGGTTCCTACCCCCGTTTCTTGGTTCCTACCCCCGGTGTCGCGCTTAAATGGGTCCCCCCGGAAACGGGGGCCCGTTTTTTTGGTTCCTACCCCCGTTTTTTGGTTCCTACCCCCAGTGTCGCACATCAATGGGTCCCCACGGCTACGAGGCCCCGGTTTTGGGGTTCCTACCCCAATTTTTTGGATCCTACCCTCTGTGTCGCGCTTAAATGGGTCCCCCCCGGGAATGGAGCCCCGTTTTTTGGTTCCTAACCCCATTTTTTGGTTCCTACCCCCGGTGTCGCGCTTAAATTTGTTCCCTCGTGCACGGTGCCTCAGTTTTTGTGTTCCTAACCCCTTTTTTTGGTTCCTACCACCGGTGTCGCACTTAAATGGGTACCCCCTGGCTTGGGGCCCCGGTTTTTGGGTTCCAACCACCACTGTCACGGTTAAATGGGCTGCCCCAGGCTTGGGGCCCTGTTTTGGGGGTTTCTAACCCCATTTTTTGATTCTTACCCCCGGTGTGCCGCTTAAATTCGTCCCCCCGTGCAGGGGCCTTGGTTTTTGCATTCCTAACCCCTTTTTTTGGTTCCTACCAGCGGTGCCGCGCTTAAATGGGTGCCCTCGGGCACGGGGCCCCAGCTTTTGGATTCGTACAGATGTTGTCGCAATTAAATGGGTTCCCCCAGGCTCGGGGCCCCAATTTTTGGGTTTCTAACCACGTTTTTTGGTTCCTACCTCCAGTGCCGCCCTTAACTGGGTCCCCACAGGCACTGGGCCCCGTTTTTGGGTTCCTACCCCAGTTTTCTGGTTCCTACCCCTGGTGTCGTGCTTCAATGGGTCCGCCCAGGCACGGGGCCCGGTTTTTGGGTTCCTACCCCCATTTTTTGGTTCCTAACCTCAGTTTTGCGCTTCAATGTGTCCACCCAGGCATGGGGCCCCGGTTTCTAACCCCATTTTTTGGTTCCTACCCCCGGTGTCATGCTTAAATGGGTTCCCACGGGCACAGGGCCCCGGTTTTTGGGTTCCTACCACCATTGTCACGCTTAAATGGCCTCCCCCAGGCTCTTGGCCCCGTTTTTTGGTTCCTACCCCTGGTGTCGTACTTAAATTCATCCCCACGGGCACTGGGCCTCGATTTTGGGTTCCTACCCCTGTTTTCTGTTCCCACTCCCGTTTTTTGGTTCCTACCCCCGGTGTCATGCTTAAATGGGTCCCCCCGTGCACTGGGCCTCGATTTTGGGTTCCTACCCCTGTTTTTTGGTTCCTACACTCGGTGGCGTGCTTAAATTGGTCCCACAGGGCACGGTGCCTCGGTTTTTGGGTTCCTACCCCCGGTGTTGTGCTTAACCAGGTTTGCTCAGGCACGGGACCCTGGTATTTGGGTACCTACCCCCGTTTTTTGGATTCTACTCTCAGTGACGCAGTGAAATGGTTACCGCGGCCACAGATCAACGGTTATTGGGTTCATACCACCGTTTTTTGGTTCCTAACCCCGGTGTTGTTCTTTAATTGGTCCCCCCCGGGCACGGGTCCTAGTTTTTGGGTTCCTACCCCCGTTCTTTGGTTCCTACCACCGGTATCGCGCTTAAATGAGTTCCCCCGGGCACGGGGCCCCAGTTTTTGGATTCGTACAGCCGTTGTCTCGCTTAAATTGTTTCCAACAGGCACGGGGCCCCGGTTTTTGGGTTCCAGCCCCCGTTTTCTGGTTCCTACTCCCTGTGTCACGCTTCAATGCGTCCACCCGGGCACGAAGCCCCGGCTTTTGGGTTCCTACCCCCATTTTTTGGTTTCTTATCCCAGTGTCGCTCTTAAATTGCTCCCCCCAGTCACGGGGCCCCGGTTTTTGGGTTTCTACCCAGATTTTCTAGTTCCTACCCCGGGTGCCGCACTTCAATGGTCCCCCCAGGTACGTGGACCCCGTTTTTGGGTTCCTATCCCCGTCTTTTGGTTCCTACCCCCTATGCTGCTCTTCAATGTGCCTCTACGGGTACGGGACTCTGGTTCTTGGATTCCTACCCCCGTTTTTTGGTTCCTACCCCCAGTGTCGCACATCAATGGGTCCCCACGGCTACGAGGTCCCGGTTTTGGGGTTCCTACCCCCGTTTTTTGGATCCTACCCTCTGTGTCGCGCTTAAATAGGTCCCCCCGGGAATGGAGCCCCGTTTTTTAGTTCCTAACCCCATTTTTTGGTTCCTACCCCGGTCTCAAGCTTAAATGGGTCCCCCCCGGGTACAGGACCTCAGTTTTGGGGTTCCTACTAATGTTTTTTGATTTCTACCACCAGTGACGCGCTTAAATTAGTCCCCCCGGGCACAGGGCCCGTTTTTGGGTTCCTACCCCCATTTTTTGGTTCCTACCACCGGAGTCACAATGAAATTCATCTCCCCGCGAACGGGGCATGGGTTTTTGGGTTCCTACCCGCCTTTTTTGGTTCCTACCCCTGGTGTCATGCTTAAATTGGTCCCTACAGGCACGGGGCTCCGGTTTTGGGTTCCTATCCTACTGTTTTGGTTCCTACCTCCGGTGTCACGCTTCAATGGGTGTCGCCGGGCACGCGGCAATGGTTTTTGTGTTCCTACCCCTGTTTTTTGGTTCCTACCCCCGGTGTCATGCTTAAATGGGTCCACCCGGGCACGAAGCCCCAATCTTGGTTTTGTCCCCCTGTTTTTTGGTTCCTACACTCAATGTCATGCTTAAATTGGTCCCCCCGGTCACGGAGCCCTGGTTTTTCGGTTCCTACCCAGATTTTCTGGTTCCTACTCCCGGTGTCACTCTTCAATTGGTCCCCCTGCTTACGGGGCCCCTGTTTTTGGGTTCCTACCCCTTTTTTTTGGTTCCTAACCCTGTTGTCACACTTAAATTGTTCCCCACATGCACTGGGCCCCGGCTTTTGGGTTCCTACCCACGATTTTTGGTTCCTAACCCCGGTGTAGCTCTTAAATTGGTCCCCCCGGGCAAGGCCCCAGATTTTGGGTTCCTACCCCCGTTTTTTGGTTCCTACCCCCAGTGTCACGATTAAATTGGTCCCCCCGGGCACGGGTCCCCGGTTTTTTTGTTCCTACCCCCGTTTTTTGGTTCCTACCCCCAGTGTCGCACATCAGTGGGTCCCCACGGCTACGAGGCCCCGATTTTGGGGTTCCTACCCCCGTTTTTTGGATCCTACCCTCTGTGTCGCGCTTAAATGGGTCCCCCTGGAAAAGGGGGCCCATTATTTTGGTTCCTACCCCCGGTGTCGCGCTAAAATGGGTCCCCCCGGAAACGGGGGCCCGTTTTTTTGGTTCCTACCCCCGTCTTTTGGTTCCTACCCCCGGTGTCGCGCTTAAATGGGTCCCCCCAGAAACGGGGGCCCGTTTTTTTGGTTCCTACCCCCGTTTTTTGGTTCCTACACCCGTTTTTTCGTTCCTACCCCCGGTGTCGCGCTTAAATGGGTCCCCCCGGAAACGGGGGCCCGTTTTTTTGGTTCCTAACCCCCTTTTTTGGTTCCTACCCCCGGTGACGCGCTTAAATGGGTCCCCCTGGAAACGGGGGCCCGTTTTTTTGGTTCCTACCCCCGTTTTTTGGTTCCTACCCCCGGTGTCGCGCTTAAATGGGTCCCCCCGGGAACGGGGGCCCGTTTTTTTGGGTCCTACCCCAGTTTTTTGGTTCCTACCCCCGGTGTCGAGCTTAAATGGGTCCCCACGGAAACGGGGGACCTTTTTTTGATTCCTACCCCCGTTTTATCGTTCCTACCCCTGGTGTCGCGCTTAAATGGGTCCCCCCGGAAACGGGGGCCCGTTTTTTTGGTTCCTACCCCCGTTTTTTGGTTCCTACCCCCGGTGTCGCACTTAAATGGGTTGCCCCGGAAACGGGGGCCCGTTTTTTTGGTTCCTACCCCTGGTTTTTGGTTCCTACCATGGTGTCGCGCTTAAATGGGTCCCCCCGGAAACGGGAGCCCGTTTTTTTGAATCCATACTCCGTTTTTTCGTTCCTACCCCCGGTGTCGCGCTTAAATGGGTCCCCCCGGAAACGGGGGCCCGTTTTTTTGGTTCCTACCCCCATTTTTTCGTTCCTACCCCCGGTGTTGCGCTTAAATGGGTCCCCCCGGAAACGGGGACACGTTTTTTTGGTTCCTACCTCCGTTTTTTTGTTCCTACTCCCGGTGACACGCTTAAATGGGTCCCCCCGGAAACGGGGGCCCGTTTTTTTGGTTCCTAACCCCCTTTTTTGGTTCCTACCCCCGGTGACGCGCTTAAATGGGTCCCCCTGGAAACGGGGGCCCGTTTTTTTGGTTCCTACCCCCGTTTTTTGGTTCCTACCCCCGGTGTCGCGCTTAAATGGGTCCCCCCGGGAACGGGGGCCAGTTTTTTTGGGTCCTACCCCCGTTTTTTGGTTCCTACCCCCGGTGTCGAGCTTAAATGGGTCCCCACGGAAACGGGGGACCTTTTTTTGATTCCTACCCCCGTTTTATCGTTCCTACCCCCGGTGTCGCGCTTAAATGGGTCCCCCCGGAAACGGGGGCCCGTTTTTTTGGTTCCTACCCCCGTTTTTTGGTTCCTACCCCCGGTGTCGCACTTAAGTGGGTTGCCCCGGAAACGGGGGCCCGTTTTTTTGGTTCCTACCCCTGGTTTTTGGTTCCTACCATGGTGTCGCGCTTAAATGGGTCCCCCCGGAAACGGGAGCCCGTTTTTTTGAATCCATACTCCGTTTTTTCGTTCCTACCCCCGGTGTCGCGCTTAAATGGGTCCCCCCGGAAACGGGGGCCCGTTTTTTTGTTCCTACCCGTTTTTTCGTTCCTACCCCCGGTGTCGCGCTTAAATGGGTCCCCCCGGAAACGGGGGCCCATTTTTTTTGGTTCCTACCCGTTTTTTGGTTCCTACCTCCGGTGTATCGCTTAAATGGTTTCCCCCGGAAACGGGGGCCCGTTTTTTTTCTTCCTACCCCCATTTTTTGGTTCCTACCCCCGGTGTCGTGCTTAAATGGGTCCCCCCGGAAACGGGGGCCTGTTTTTAAGGTTCATACCCCCGTTTTTTGGTTCCTACACCCGGTGTCGAGCTTAAATGGGTCCCCACAGAAACGGGGGCCCGTTTTTTTGGTTCCTACCCCCGTTTTTTGGTTCCTACCCCCGGTATCGAGCTTAAATGGGTCCCCCCGGAAACGGGGGCCCGTTTTTTTGGTTCCTACCCCCGTTTTTTGGTTCCTACCAGTTTTTTGGTTCCTGACCCCTTTGTGACACTGAAATTGATCCCCACATGCACTGGGCCCCGGTTTTTGGGTTCCTACCCACGATTTTTGGTTCCTACCCCCGGTGTCACGATTAAATTGGTCCCCCCGGGCACGGGTCCCCGGTTTTTTTGTTCCTACCCCAGTTTCTTGTTTCCTACCCCTGCTGTCGCGCTTAAATGGGTCCCCTCAGGCATGGGGCCACGGTTTTTTGCGTTCCTACCCTGTTTTTTGGTTCATACCCCGGTGTCATGCTTCAAAGGGTCCCCCGGGCTCGGGGCCCCAGTTTTTGGGTTTCTAACCCCATTTTTTGCTTCCTACCCCCAGTGTCGTGCTTAAATTTGTTCCCTCGTGCACGGTGCCTCAGTTTTTGGGTTCCTAACCCCTTTTTTTGGTTCCTACCACCGGTGTCGCACTTAAATGGGTACCCCCTGGCTTGGGGCCCCGGTTTTTGGGTTCCAACCACCACTGTCACGGTTAAATGGGCTGCCCCAGGCTTGGGGCCCTGTTTTGGGGGTTTCTAACCCCATTTTTTGATTCCTACCCCCGGTGTGCCGCTTAAATTCGTCCCCCCGTGCAGGGGCCTTGGTTTTTGTATTCCTAACCCCTTTTTTTGGTTCCTACCAGCGGTGCCGCGCTTAAATGGGTGTCCCCGGGCACGGGGCCCCAGCTTTTGGGTTCGTACAGATGTTGTCGCGCTTAAATGGGTTCCCCCAGGCTCGGGGCCCCGGTTTTTGGGTTTCTAACCCCGTTTTTTGGTTCCTACCTCCAGTGCCGCCCTTAACTGGGTCCCCACAGGCACTGGGCCCCGTTTTTGGGTTCCTACCCCAGTTTTCTGGTTTCTTATCCCAGTGTCGCTCTTAAATTGCTCCCCCTGGTCACAGGGCCCCGGTTTTTGGGTTCCTACCCAGATTTTCTGGTTCCTACCCCTGGTGTCGCTCTTCAATTGGTCCCCCGGGCTCAGGGCCCCTGTTTTTGGGTTCCTACTACCCAAGGTACTAACAAATTGTGCCCCTTTATTGAAGCCAATGTCTATTTGTTCTGTGGCAGCATACTGTGGGCAACTCTGGGGTGCTTGTACTCTCCTGTCACCCTGGGCTCCAGAAGCTTGAGGGGCCTGATTCTGTGTACTCAAGCCTCTTGAACACCTGTCTGGCTTTCCCCACTTACGGAAGTGCCCCAGGGGCATGTCTCCACAAGCAGGGGAAGCCCACACAGGTCCTACCATGGAAGCAAAGGACCCAGAAAATCACAGGCACCCTATGCCTCCATACTGGGACCTGCATGACCCTGGCCCTCCATGCTGGGACTTGAATTGCCCTGTGCCACATGTAGAGGTACAGGTCAGTGTAGGGGCCTGGGAATTCCCCAGCTCCCATTCCACCCTGTGCCTCCACACCAGGACACATGCTGACCTATGCCACTGCCTGAGCAGGGTCATAGAGGAAGGGTCAGTGTGGGTTCCAGCATAGGGAATCACGGATACTAGGGAGTCCCTGGTGCCCTGCACCTCCTTGCTAGGATCCATACTGGCCCATGCTTCACAAACACAGAACAGCAGGGGTCCCTACATGGAGGCACAGGGCACTGGGGAGGCACTGGGGAGGCACAGGTCAATGCAGGAGCTGCCATTGGGCAACAAGGAATCCAGGGAATACCTGGGCAGTGGGTTTACATTGCTCCTTGTCCTGCATTAGGCAAGGGACCCCATGCAGGACAAGGGGAAACATGTGTGTCACCCAGTAAAGCAGATCAGTTGTGGAGGGACATGTCTTGCCACTGCTGATCTGCTTTGGTTTGATGATATTTCTATCAACAGTCAAAGCCATGGAGAACCAGGGAGTATGAGGTACTGAAAGGCCAAAGTGAGAAGGTGGGAAAGAAACTGCTTCCACTCCCCCTCTCCTCCCATTCTAGAAACCACCCCTGGGCTGGCTTTGGGGAACACTCTCAGAGATCAGTGGTCCTGAGCAAAAACACCCCTAGGGTGGTGTGGCAGGGCACCTTTGGTGCCTGCCACTTAAAGCACTAGAACAGCCAGGAGATCAGCCTCCCAATCAGGAGTCACATGGCCACCAGAAGGCTGCCTGATTGGGAAGTGGGACCAGCTGCCTGATATAAGAGCAGGCCCTGAGTAGCAGAGATAGCAGTTTGTTGCAAGGAGCTGAAGGGGGAACATTGCATGGCTGCTACTTGCATAACACTCGGGAGGTATAGGACAAGAACTATGGGGATGACAGGAGGTTCCTGGTCCTGAGGTATCACTATAGGCTGAAGAAAAAGAATTGTTTGGGGGGTGCTGAGTGCATTCGTGCATACTCAGTCCCCCAAATGGGAGGGGGGTTGGACCCCTGCAATCAAGGGGGTCCAAGTCAGTGGTGGCAGAGGCTGGCTCCCTTGGCATATGTCCCCAGCGGCTGCAGCAAGAATTCCCCACAGCTAGGAGCTACTGCCAGGAGAAAACAGCTGGCAGTGGGTAGACAAACCTGCTCTCATCCTGTGCACAGCTGTGCATGTTTGGAGCTGCAGTCCTGGAAACCCTGCCGGGAGGCAGCTCCTTATTCAGCACTGCCAAAACGTGGGCACCCCAGCAAACAGGTAGGCAGGAGCGCTGGGTTGCGCAAAGCAATGGAATGCAATACAATGCAAAAAGGGGGGAGTTTGGGTTTCTTTGCAAATTCCTGGGCTGGCTGTGTGCAGATCTCTTAGATTGCTCTTAGTGGGGTGGTGATTCACTAGGTGGAGTTTATGACATGGCTTGCCTTGAAACAATCACCTGTGCTGCTGGTGGCAGTGGAAGGGGAAAGGTGGGGTTGGGTTGTGGGACACTTCTGCAGGTCCTTCTGCAAGCATGCAGGGCACCTGGAGCAATGCAGGGATGTGGGGAAAGCTGCTGCAGCTGATACAGATGGTTTGCAACTTTCCTGGAACTCTCAGCCAGGGGGTGGAGAGGGATCTCTCACCTGTGAGGGATAGGGAGTGGTTCCTCAGGTGGCGGAGGAGCCAGAAGGAAGGATCCCCTTGGGTGCTTCTCCACCCACCCTACTTAGCTGGCCCCCAGGAGGCTGGAGCAGCTGGCCCAGCCAACTGGCAGCCCGAGTACAAAGATGAGCTCCCTACCCCTCCGCCATGCCCAGACCTGGCTCTTTTTCTGGTAGGGATTGTGCTTTCTGAGCCAGGCTGGCAGGGAGCTGAGCTCTGTGCATGGATGCCTTAAAGAATTGGGAGCAAATTCCTCCCTAGAAACACCAGGAGCTACCCTGAGCGTGGTCTGGCCTGGCCTGGCCCGGCCCCCTGTTGGAAAGAGCCTGGCACAGCCTCAGCCCCAGTCCACCTCCCCCATGCCCTCCCAGGATGTGCGTAGCAGCAGGAGCTGCACCCCCTGGACAAGCCACTCACAGCTCTGTCCTGCAGCCTGCCCTGGCTGTGCAGCACCTGCCCCAGCCCCCGTCTCTGTCACCACTGTATGCATGCCCCTCCCCACCCCTGCTGCAGCTGCCGGAAGCCTGGGACCAGGCTGCCTTGTGGCCCTACTGTTACCCCATGTTTGGGGGCAGCTAAGCCCTGTTAGCTTCCCCTTCCACTACCTATGGGCATGATCTAAAACTACACCCTGCTAGGGTAGGATGGTGTGGTGGGGCTGCCTGGGGCAGGGTTGTCCCCAGGAAATGCCACACCAGTTGCCTCCCTAGTGAAAGGTGAGTATGGGATGCCTTATAACTCCAGTCCCCACAACCTGGTGGGTAACCCAGCAGTTGGGGCAGGAAGGGGGCCAGGCACATCTATAGACACCTGAGACCCATGGGTTGTAAGACCCTGAGGGCCTAGTGAAGGGGGACTGAGTGAGCAAGGGGGCAGAGGGTTGGAGTGGATAGTTAGGCTGTGCAGAATAAGGTTTGCAGGGGCAGCCTGAAGAGCTACACATGATGGTGCAGAGTAAGGTCTGTGTAGGTGGGCTTGAAGGGCTGCACAGGGGTGCATAGAGAGGGCCTGTGTGGCCTGAAGGACTGTGCGTGGGCTGGCCCCAACAGTAAGATAGCGTGAGTGGAGGCCATAGTGAGAGGGCAGGAGGCCCAGGCATGCACGAGGATGCCTGAGGCAGCTCTTATTTTGGATGCCATCTGTGAGGCATGGGACACAGCCTAGGTTTGGCATTAGGGCATAAAATGGGCAGCCTCCTACATTACATCTTTCCTTATACATCTAGTCATAGCAGGTGAGATGGGGCATAGTGCTCTATACAGGTGGGCAGGCCAGCTTTGTGCCTGGCCTTGAGACATCCCCATTACAGGCGGGCAATTATTTTGGCCAGAGGGCTGCATACAGAGTCCTGGTGAGTTGCTGAGGGCTGTCCCTTGACAAGCACCCTGCCCCTGGTTGCCATCTTGGGATCGGAAGTCCCATCCCTAACCTCTGACCTCTGCCACCAGAAGCACTCCTTTTGGGAAGGGGCTTGCCATCTTGGAACCGGAAAACAAACCAATTTATATATTAAAAATCAAAACCCCATTATATTTTAATTTTATCTAAAAAAATATTATCCTGATTTGCGTGTTTATGTTGTGTGTGTGTATATAAGCAAGTGATTGCATAGTCACTCAAAATGAAGTCCTACTCTTGTATATTGTGGGGGGGGGGGGTGTTGAAATATGTGGAGAGGGAGGGTGGATGGTGGTGTGCATGTGTGGTGTGTGCATATATGAGTGAATAAGGCTCCCCCCAGAGGCATGTGGGCATGTGTGGGGGAGGGTATGGGTGAGTGCAGTGTATGTGGGGTCTGTGATTTTTGTGTAGGGGGGTGTGGTTGTGGGGTTTGGAGAGGGAGGGTTTGTGGGTATGGTGGGGTACACATAGGAGCCCCCTCCTGAGCTGGTCAGCCCTTGCCCTACAACAGCCCAGAGCTCAGGCACCCTACAGCACCTCCCCACCACTACCAAAAATGCATGACCTGTACTTACTTGGTACCACCCAGCTGTGTTGTGTCCAGTCACCCCTAGGCATGCAGCGGGGCTGGGGCAGCTTCTTTTGGCTGCCACCACTGCTGCCCCCAGCCCTGCAGTAACCACAGGGACCAGCACATGCAGCCCCAACCCTGCATGCCCCAGGCTTGCCAATCTGGGCTGAGCAGCAACAGCGGCAGGGCAGAAACTGTTGCTTGGCATGGAGAGAAAGTAGCCCTGCCCCCTCGGGATTGCTGGGCAGTTTTTGGTGTAGCTGCACAGTGCACCATGTGGCTCCATCACCGCTGCCTCTGAGCTGCCCTGCACTATGAATGCTGCCGCACAGGACAGCCCAGAGGTGGCAGTGATGGAGCTGCATGGCCACCTAGTGCAGCGCATGCTCTGGCCAGCTGCAGCAAAACCTGCCTGGTGGCAGTGTGAGGGGAGGAGGTTGCTTTCCCTCCATGCTGAGCAACAGTTTCTGTCTGGCTGCTGCTGCTGCTCAGGGGGGACAGGTGAGCCCAGAGCTGGGGCCCAGGCTCAGCAGAGGCAGCACAGGAGAGAAACTGCTGCTTAGTGTGGGGTAAAAGTGGCCCCTCCCCTTCCCAGCACTCCCTGGTCAAGCTGCCCAGAGCCTACACAGGGCTGGCCCTGTATCTGCTCTGCATTGCCACTGCTGCCCCATGAGGCAGTGGTGACGCAGAGTAGATGCAAGGCAGCCCCATGTGGCTGCACCAGGAAGCACTGGTGGTGGTGACAAGGGGGAAGACGCACTTCTGGCCCACGCTCAGCAGTAGTTTCTGTCCAGCACTGCCACTGCTGAGCCTGGAGCCAGTGCAGGGCACAGAAGGCCAGGTCTGTGTGCACTGGACCCCCCTGCTACCTCGGGGCTGGGGGCAGTGGCAGCAGCCTGGGATGCCTAGAAAGTGGCAGTGGCAGCAACAGTGGCAGACAGGTCCCCTTCCATGAGCCTGCTTACAGGCTAGCAGGGAACACACAGGGGAATCAGCTGTTTCAAAGTGCCTAAAAGAAGAACCAGAATTGACACAAACCTTTGATACCCACAGTTCAAACTCAGCTCCTTTTTTTATTTTGACATTTAATCAGTTCCCAGTTTTAATCAGAAAGAAAGAGAAGACAGAGATTTACAAATACCATGTTGAAAGAGGACACAATCTGGGCCAAGTCAAAAATTCTGTGCTGCACACATTTCCAGCCCTATGTCTAGAATTCAGGGATCAAATATTTTGGGACTTTTTAAGTACTTCTCAATTCCATGCAAGTTTTGCCATCATTACAGTGATCAGGAGATCCACTGTGGAAAGGGAGGTTGCAGTAGCACAGATACAACCCCACGCCATGGGAGGAGCAGCCAGGGACTTTTAAATTACTATTTTTAAGAATTCCCACTCCCTTCGTCTCCATGCTGTGGCACAGTCCCTCCCCTCCCCATTACAGCTGCTGTCTCTGGCTGCCTTAGGGGAAGGGGGGCAACCTCCAGAGTCACTCCTGCTCACTCCACCCAAGCTTCATGTGGAGCTGAGCTCAACCAGAGCCAGCAGCAGTAGTGGGCAGATTTCCCCTCCCTGCCCAGTTCCCTTGGTGTTCCCTGCCTACCCAGGCATGGGGGAAGGGAACCTGCCTACTGCCATAATTACTGCTGCTGTCTCTAGCAGAACCTGACTCCCCACGCAGACAACTGCAGTGGCTCTGGAGCCTCGGCTCAGCAGGCACCACTGGCAGCAGCAGGTGGGAGAAGAGTAGAATGGGAGGGGAAGAGAGTAGGGAAAAGAAGATTCTTACCTGCTTGAGAAACTTGTTCTGCTCTTGTGGCATAGTCTGCCTACAACTAGGGAATACTGGAGACAGGGTGCAACTACTCATGCAGCACAGGTCACTGCTCTTGTACCCCTTTAATACAATCCTGGATCTGCTCATGTGATTAACAATAGAGAGAAATTCACTTGTTCTTGTTCTTTTATTTTCTCCAAAACGGAGATCATGGAAATACTCCCAAGAATAAATACAAAAGAATCTGATACAATCTGTAAACAAGCTTTTCTCTGCCAGCAAGCTTTTCTTGGCTCTACAAAAGGCCGCAGAAAATCTTAATTAGCCTGTGCAAAACATATACATACTGAAACTCCTATTTGGAGATTTCTCGCACTTCAAACAGACACCAGTTCTGGAACTCATTGTTTGTATAATATCACAAACAGAAAGCTTCTTCAGAAATTTGAAGGGGAATACTCTCATTGCCCAACTGGTGTCATACTACCTGCCTTGAATAGTTACTTAACTCGGAGTGCTTTGGCATACACTGGTTCCAGAACATGGTGAATAAGAACCAGGAAGAGGCTTCCAAGAAATATCAGGCTGAGAACAGAGACCAGGACATAGCGGCCAATGAAAAAGGTATCCACAATCTGAAAAGAGTGGAAAGAATAAGTTACACAACTCAGCATTTGTTTCTATATCATCCATAACAAAAGCAATGCTGCACCATGCCAATACCAAGCCAATTAAACCAGAGTCTTCAATTTAAAAAAAAGAGACAGGCTTACAGCTTCTATGACAGAAGGCAGGGCACTATGACACTTTAGGGTGTCTTTACGCATGCTCTGGGGTCAGGGTAGGGGAGGAGGTGCTTTAATTAGAGCAGCTCTCAGGAGCCACTCTATTTAAAGCACTCACAGGATCTTGTATACAGTGTCCCACACTTCAAAATGATGGGAGCTTGGCCTGAGCTTTAGTTTAATGGTTGAACAAGCTTTAGTGAAAGCACCCCTTACTGCCATTTTGAAGCTCAGGGACGCTGAATACGTTTGATGCCAAGGCTGTTCGAGTGTGCTAATTTAGTACATTCCAGCAGACTTGACTAATCTAGTTTGCTCAGACACATTCTAATTAGCACACATTGGAGCACACATCAGGCATGTGTATAGGTGCCCTTGCAGACTAACTCATTCAAGGAAGCATGAGCTTTCATGGACTTGCAAGGTGCAGGTGTACTAAACAGAAGTGAGTAAGGTCATTTAAATACAAAAGATGGAGAAAAGGGAAGGAAAAGATGCAGCACTGCTGAGAGGTGAAAGTGAGCTGAAGGGATAAAAGGAGATAAACAAGGCAGTTAACCCATTGAGATGCACATGATTTCAGCTGAGACGATACTTAGCACAATCCAGTCTGTGGTTGATTTCTTGTTCTGCAGTTTCATGTTCAAGGCAACTACTCTGAGGTCAGTGATGGAATGTTGTAGCTTTTTTCTTTCTGGAATAAATGTCAAATCGGTGCCTATTCATTCTTTCACACAGATTCCTTCATCGTTTTGTTTTTTTTTCTGCTGTTTACACTGGCCACTATAAGCAGGTGGTGGCATTATATGTTGGCACAGGCATAGGTGACTGAACCCTGAATCTGAAAATCTACATTATTTGGTCCACTGATGTATTGATGGGGGGCACAACTGGCACCAGGGATGCAGAACAAGACCTGGTGCCTGTTACTGAAGAGACGTTGCTAGAGAAGAGCTGTGAGGGGGTAGGGGCATATGTGGGCTGCTCACTGTTGGCTCAGGGCCAACATCCTGCTGCCCTCCTACAGGGAGCCCTACACTGGTTGCACTGCCCTGGCTGCTGCCACAACTCTGCACCACCACTGCTGCTCCTGCTGCTGGGTGGGCAGGGGGCACCTCACCATGGCAGTGCGGCTGGTGTGGGGCTCCCAGGGGCAGGGCCATCATCTGCCCTTGGCCCAAGTGTAGATCTGGGGGGCACATGCCCTGCCCCATCTCCCCTCCCCAGGAATGCACACAGAAGCAGGAAACTGTTTCCCCACACACCCACTGGATTAGCTGTCCATGGCTCTGTCCCACTCTCTGCCCCAGCCCTGGGCGCCATGCATTACCCTGGCTGGGCACTGCCCTCAGGCCCAGCCCCTGTCCCACTCCCTCCCTCACCATGGGGGCTTCAATCTGCCCCCTCTTCCCCCCATAGACTTACCTGCCTGGGGCTGTATTCCTGACCAGGTCCGTGTGCCTGCGTGCATGCGTATACGGCACCCCCTGCGTCCTGCTCCCTGCCGCCCCTTGCAGGCTGGAATTCTGCCAGCCTGCAAGGGGAAATCTGCCATTTCCCATGGTGAAAGGAAAACTTGAATCCCTGCATCATACTGGAAATCCAGAACAAATGCTGTTCTGGAGTCAAGCAGCTTGGGAACGGGACTTAATGTTCCCATTTCAGGACTGTCCTGCACAATTAGGGACAGGTGATCACCCTACCCTCTTCTCAAGGCACCTGTCCAGTGGTGATATGACTATTACAAAGTTACATATGGGCAGCTAAGAGATGAATATACTGGATGGAGTATTCAAGAATCACCTGGTGGAAAAACTTGTTAAAATCTTGGAATTTCTTTAGAGATTTTTTTTTCCCCCCATGTGTTCACATGACGCATCTTTAGGTATATCAATGGGATGAGAAGGTACATGCAGAACTGTCAACATAGCAGTTCCCAGAAAAAAGGAAAATACCTGCAGTCCCTGCAGACAGACAGGCTCTCATCTCTGCCCACAGAAGGGGGGTTGCAATAGAAGGTTTTGAGGACACAAACAACTAGATCGGTAGAGTTCCTGACTTCAGTGGGAAATCTGCTCAAGTCCACACTCAGTACCACTATTTTCTATGGAACACTCTCCATTCAAGAAAGTCATAGTGCTAAGACAGTCCCTCCCTCCCCCTACCAGCTGAATAAAAGATATATGCATATTATATTGGTTTCAAAGAGAGAAACAGAGGCATAAACAAGGAAAGTGACTTACCTAAGGTTACACAGGCACAAAAAAAAAAAAAAAAATATCTGCTATAGCTAGGAGTACAAAGCAGAAGTCCTGGCTCATCATTCCTAGCTCTAACTACTAAATGTTACTTCAACTAAGATAATTTTTTTTGGCATCTGAAAAAGGAAAAGCCAGATAGGGAGACATATGGCACCCTACTAATGTAAAATTTAAGCCTCACTGCTGGTACTTCATCTATTCTGGGTCCCATTCCTAGGGTGTGGGTCTAATGCTACCTATTGTGAGTAGATTTGCATAGACAGTACTTGAATGATAAACAATTTACTACCTTCTAGTCTCAAGTCTATTTCTAATGGAAGAGTTAGTTCCATGGAGCAGGAAAATACTAATCATACATAATGGGCCTGGTATCTGCTCATACATGTGAAGTTCCATGACAGACATTGTAGGGGTTGTTGTTGCACATGTTGCCTCCCCAGCTTCATGACATGGAAGAGAAAGCATAGCTCCATCTTCACTGGTTGACTCCAGTCAATATTTTACTCCACCTGGACAAGATTTCAGTTACTGTACTGATATAGTACCTATGACCATATGTGACACTAGTAAACTGAGATCTGTTAGCTCAGGGCGATTCTGAAGCTTACAGGCCTGGATTCTGTGATGGAAGCTGTTACATGAGTCTTTTCACATGGAGGCTGGAAAAGTATCTTATTATTCAGTGAAGATGCAGACACAAAAGGGAGACAGTGTTAGTGAGACATACCAATCAGCAAAAGGAGTGTTCTGAAATCAACCTCCCAACTCTTGGGATTGCTCCAACACTGCTTACAAAAAATGGGAGTTTTGTGGAACAGCATTAACACAAGCTTGACCTTGGCTCTGCTACAGAACAAGTCTCTGGCGGGCTATATGTTTGCTCATTCAACGTGTTTCACTTTTTAATTAGCCAATTAGCAAGCTTCAGGTACAGAAAGCCCAGATCATGTATTATTGATATTCTATCAAGCAAGATTACTGCAAGGGCCAGCACTGGAGATCCTGTAAATAAGCCTTCTAATTCTCCCCGATACGTAACTTGTCCAATTGCCACTACTGCCCTTGATCTCGCTTTCAAAATTTGTCTGAATTGTTCATAGCCAGGAGACAAAAAACCCCAACAACCTTATAATGAGAGACAGAGAGCTCTCAAAAGGCATATCTACATGATACACTAACTGCGCAGGAGCATGACACAGCACAAATAGTACTAATACACTACTGCACAGTATTATTAGGCTACTGCATAGTAGCATCAGTAAAAAGGCATGTGCTGGCACTACTGCACGGTAACTCTGGTTACTGGGCATTAATGAATGTGTAGATGCGCCCAAACCTAATCAAACAAATCAATACAGAGAAAAATAATATTCTTCTATACATTATTAGAACACAGGGAATGGCACCTAAAACAGAACACTCTAATATCCCCAACCCAAACACATAAGTGAGGTATGGAAGACTGTGCTGAAAGACAGAAGGAAGGAAAGAACAAGTTTCTACTTCCAAGCTTAAACAGTCTGGTGTGAGCAGAATTCAAGCACATCCTCCCTCTCAACCAGGGCTAACAGAACAAATAAGGTTATAAAACAAAAAACTAGCCCCATGGTTTTTTAGTGCTCTTTAAATCATAAGCAGTAGCCTGGAAAAATAGAATACGAATCTGTTTATCAAGTCACTTAGACTAAGCCAAAAAGGAATAACTGCTTTTTTGGAAAAGTGTGTAACAGCAGCTAAAAATAACTGATGTTTTGCCTTTTGATAACAATTGAGTTGTATGCAGTCAGCTGGAATCTTTGTTACCCTGTTGTCAGCCTTGACCACTTTCAAGGGGCTCTTAATTGCAGAAGTGTGCCTAAAATGGGCCACAAAGCCTGTTTCAGAACGTAACATCTGCAAAGGTTCAACTGGCAAAAACTGCCTGGTGGCTGTGAAAGGGAGGAGCTGCTTCCCCTGCAACATCGAGCAAAAATTTTTGCCCGGCTGCTGCTGTTGTTGCTGCTGCTGCTCAGCCAGAACGGGTGAGCCTGGAGCCAGGGCCCAGGCTCAGCAGAGGCAGCGTGGGAGAGAAACTGCTGCTTGGGGTGGGGTAAAAGTGGCCCCTCCCCATCTCACTGCCAGCACTTCCCGGTGAAGCCATCCAGAGCCTGCACAGGATTGCCCTGCCTCTGCTCTGCATTGCCACTGGTGCAAAATCAATGGGAGTTTTATCATGAATTGCAATCCCTCAAGGATTTTACTCCAGAACAGGGAAGGTTCCCACGATATGAAAACATGCTGAGAGAAAGCAGCAGAAATTTTTAAAATCAGAAATCTAAAAAGAGTCATTACTTCAACAGCAGGCACTAACACAAACTACTGCCAATGATAAGAGAAAGATTCAAGAACTGATTTTCTCAAGACAGATTTATGTAATTGGAAGCTAGTTGTATAGAGTAGCTTGAATAGCTATGAAAATGAGCTTTGCAAAAAATAAAACTACTATTTGGTTACATTCTTGCAAGGTGGGGCATCTGGGGTACAGTATCTGTTTTGTAATAAGCCTAGATTGAATGAGAAAAGTCAAGACAAAAGGATTAAAATGGAGAAAAATAATGTTTTACCTTTGTTTCTGTAGCTGGCTCTGGAAACTCACTGGCACGAGGGAAAAGCCAAAGAACCAAAGTAATGATCAGAGCAGAAATAAAGACTAGAACAACCGAGAACCTAAGAAAAGAATCAGATAGGGACAATCTCACTGTTGAGTCCCAGTCCCAGAGCTCTCTTTAAAAACACAACATTTACAATGAATGATACTGCATTCTATCTATCAGTAGTACCTCATCCTCATACTCATTCCAACTCAGTGAGAAAACCCTCCCCACAATCCTACACCAAGTATTCAGAGCATCTGAAAGACTCCAATATGAATTCATCTCGTATGCAAGCAAGTCCTATTCTTCTTTTCTCTTTTCTATTAAAACGTAAAGAAAGTATGAACTTCCGAAAATTACTGCCATTCCCTATAGAACTGTTAGTAAACCACGATATGGAAAACCTGATTTTCAAGAGTGCCTGGGCAACTGGACACTCAGTTCCCACTTATCTCCTTATCTGGCATTCAAAATCTCTGTCCTGCAGCAAAGCTGAATTGTACATTCTGCTGCTGCATCTTTGTACTGAATACTATCTGTGCTTCTTGTCTATAATAGTTACATTTGCTTTCAACAATAATTTTGATAATCTATTAGATTTTCATGGGCCACATCTTGATTTACTAAGCAAATTTAAAACAAACAAACAAACAAACAAACAAACAAACAAACAAACAAACAAGGAAAGCTGGTTATTCTGGTCAGTCAACTGCCTGCCCAAGAACTACACTTGAGTTTTAAAGTAAGAGGCTTCAGAAGTGATTTAATCTTTGGACTAAACACAAATGGTAGAAGCCAGATCCTAAAAAAACACTTTCAGCAGTGACAAAAGACAATCACCACCAAAAATCCTCCAATAGCTTCCTGTACTGTGTGGAATATAGGTCCATGTGCTATATAGCACTTTACGCAAAAAGAACAACAAACTCAGCAAAGTTGTGTTTATAAACTCAACTAAATCCCAATGAACTTGAGTATTCTGTGGCAGGAAGTTAAATTCATAGTCTGAACGGGCCCTATTTTAAGAATCCATTTCTTGAAATTAGAGGTGCATCGGTTCATATTGTATGGACACCAATAAAAGGAAAATTGACATTATAGGCAATTGGCTTTTTTTTGACTGATATGGAAAATAATGTCACTGATATGCAGGGATCCTGGTTTTCCAAGATAAAAAATTGCAAATTCTCTGATTAAAAACCCCAAAAGCCATGATTAAAATTAAAGGGCCCCCCACAGCCCTGCTGGTGCCCCTCACTTCCCCACACAGTTCTGCTGGTGCCTCTTGCCTCCCACCCACAGCTCCTGCCGCCTTGCCCTGGAAAGGGGGGGGGGGGGGGAGGTGGCAGCTGCCAGGGCATTGGGGCAAGGGACCCAGGTCCACAGCTCCCTGCTTCCAACAGAAGGCAGCTGCAGCAAGAGCATGAAGCCAGCTCCCCCACTGCTGCCAGCTCTGGCAGGGGCACAGCTGGCTCCCAATGGCTGCACACACTCCCTAGGGGCAGGGGGGGAACCGCACCCCAAGATCTATGTGGGGGGGCATGCTGCGGGCCCCAGGTCCCACCCTGCTTCCCTCCTGTGTGGCTGATGTAGCCCCACAGGCACGACTGTGGCTGGGAACAGCAGGGCTGCCCCAGGATCTCCTTGCCCTCTGCTGCCCTGGCAACACGCCTCCTGCGCCTGCTGCTGCTTTGAGTGGCAGAGCCCCACATCGCTTCCCTCAGTGCAACCCTGCATGCAGGAGGCGCATCATCGAGGCAGTGCGAAGCAATCAGCCACTAGGAGATCCCTGTGAGGCTCCAATGTCCCCAGTCATGCCAGGTTGCGGGGAGGGGAGCACGGTGGCAATATGCCACCAGCAGGACTGTAGGGGGCCTTTAATGGCAATCTGATGCCCTGCTCCCTTCCCTGTGACTGGGGGGCACAGCTTCTGCTGCTGCATGCTCTCTGGAAGGTGGCAAGGGGGGGGGGGGGGCATGTACCCCCTGGATCTATGCATGGGGCAAGGGCGGGCTGCCACTGTGAGCAGTGCTGGGCCATGGCTGTGGTTGGGGCAGGCGGCAGCAGTGCTGGGAGGGGGGCTACGGGGAAGCTAGAGCCACTCCAAAGTTCACCGTAGCCCCCCTCCCAGTGCTGCCATCACCCGCCCCGAGTACGGTTCTGAATCAGCCCCCCCACCCCGCCAGGAAGAGCCTGGAACTGCCTGTGGCCCCAGCCTGCAGCGGCAGCCCACTCTCACCTCGTGCACAGATCTGGGAGGGGCATGTGCCCCCCATGCCTTCCCTGGGGGTGCACACAGTGGCAGGAGCTGGACTGCACTCCGGAGGCGAGCCTAGCAGGGCACGGGGCCTGGGGCAAATCAGCTTGTGTGGGGCCCGGATGCAAAGAAGCCAGTGGCAGGGGGGGGGGGGGGGGGGGGGGGAGTTTGCAAGCAGCTGGATGTGAAACCAGAAGCAGCAGCACAGAGTCACTGGCACTAGGTGGGCCCTGCAGGAGGGGCCATGGCTGCTCCGCCCAGCTCTGCAGGGCCCCCCAAAGCATGGGACCCAGGCGATTGCCCCAATATGCCCCTCCCTAGGGACGGCCCTGCCCCCTTTCCCCACCCTCTGGACAAGCTGCTTGCAGCTCTATCCCACGCCCCACCCTGCCCAGCTGGGCAGTGCCTGCCCCAGCCCCAATTCTTCCCTCACCATGACAGGCTCGATCTGCCCCCCCCTCCCCAAAAGATTTACCAGCCAGATGCTGCTCTCTAAGCTGCCAGGCTGTGTATTGGCAGCTGGATCGGTATTGGCTGATCTGACTCATTAATAATCAGACATCAGTATTGACCCAAAAAATCCTTATTGGTGCACCCCTACTTGAAATCCAAATGGTTGAAGAAAATCAGCTGCTTTTTCTACATGCTTTTATTTTTTTTATTTTTAAAGACAGATGTCCTTACCTTTCAAAGCCAGAGGCCCTGGATAACAGCACACAAAGCAGCAATACTAGCACCCAGAGCAGTGCTACAATAAACACTCCTGGTCCAACTCCAACAATGGTGCCAGCCATTCTGGAAGAGAAAGACCAACTTGAGCTCAGCACAAAGCCTCCCCTACACAGAAGAACCTCTAGAAATGCCTTTTTCTGAAAACTAACTTTTAACAAATAAAAATCAAACACTTTAGCCTTAACAATCCACTTACAGAAAACACCTTGGAAAAGTAGTGTACATACAGAAAGTTATTTCTGAGGCTGCTGGTTTTTCATGAGACTAACAATCTCACAGTAGTCACTCTGCAGGTAATGCTATAAGATGCTGGAAATGTAGGAAACAAGATACAATGCTAATGGTTATTTGTTAACTATGGTCTACCACAAATTCCTGCTCCAGTCCTAGCTTTATACAGGATTCATCTTACTTGCCTGTTCTTACTTACATGGTACAACAGTTGTTGCAGTCCACCTTAAAAGTATTTTAGTGGCAAATGAAACGATCGTTGCATGGAATCTGCAAAGGCACATATTAAACACACAGACTCATTTGGGATCCTTTGAGGTAAGAACTGCTACCTGGATGCAAGGTAATTAAGACTAGAAAATAAATGGTAGCCAAGTACACGGAGAGCCTTTAGTTTACTGCATACAGTGATGGGCATTTTCCACGTTTGGAAGTGACCTTTCACAGACTAGCCTGGCTTTCGCAACGATTAATGGTTAAATAGCCATTCAGAGTTTCCAGGACAAGGTGGGAAAATATGCTGTTACCCACCCTACACAAACGCGGGACGCCTTCACCCGAGGCCGGTCCTCAGGCAGGGCCGTGCTGGGAGCTCAGCGGGCGGACGAAGCACAGGAGAGCTGCGGCCCCGGGGCCTGCTACCGGCGCCGGGGCAGGAGAACTTATCCCCGCGGCTCCTGGCTGTGCCGCCCCACCGGACCGGGACGGCAACTACGACCTGCAACGTCCCCCAAGCCTGGTTCCGCCTGGACGCGGGCTCTCCTGACGGGATGCCTAGGAGAACCAATCGCAGAGCTGTTTCTATGGGAGGTTTTTCCACACTCACCAGTCAGCACCCGCCTTTCATCATCTCCCCCTGCAGTTTCTGGCGACCAGAACCAGCCCTAGCGGGCTCCCATTGGCTGGGGGGCGGCACCAACCGTCAATCGGCGGCCGCCATTGGGCAAAGCTGTCTGTCCCGCGTTCCCCAGCGGCGGTGTCCGTCGGTTTGGGGCCAGGCCGCTCTTCCTGCCCCAGGGCTCGTTGCCCTTCCCCGCTACGTCCCGCTCTGCAAGCGCCGCGCCGCGCCGCGCCGCGCCGTTGTCGCGCGGTAGCAAGCGCCGAAGAAGAACTGCAGTCTGGACGCCAGGGCGAAATGCTGCTGCCGCGGGGCCAGTGCAGGGCGTCAGGTGACTCCGCCGCGGACCCTGTGCTCGCTCAGCCGGACTGGGCCTCTTCCACGATTCAGTTGCTGAAAACAGTATCCACGTGTTTCGGCTCATTCCCTGGATGCCCACCCAGCGCGCGGGTGTGCACCCTCTCGTAACTACTGTGCTTATAAATAACAGTTTTGCTCCCTGTTTCATGAGCTCTCACTATGAACTTACTTGATGGAAAGCATAGTTGTGAGTTTTCAGTTCAGACTCGTCTTACACAGGGGGTTAGAGGGGAACACTTTAATCTGTGCTCGGCAGGGAAGGATTCAAACCAGTCACCCACAGGGAAAAATAAATAAGTTAAACTCCTCTTTAGAATGTTAGCCAAACCCCAACTTGGCCAGTCTGCTATGGATGCTGATGTTACATCCTAAATAAGAGATTTAATAAATCTTTCGCAGACCCTTCTAGAGCTCACAGAGGGAGAGCAATCTCTCTTTGGACTCATGAGCAAATCTGTGCTACCCTGACCTTCAACATCCCTTCATCCTGTTCTTACATAGTTCCAATGGCCAAATTACAAACACATCAAAATCCATTTCTAAATGGGGTTTTTACAATATAAAGACATTTCAACAATTATTTAGAATCCTGACACACATTTTTACATAAATAATCTTCAGTAGCTGAACCTGCAGCCCTTATCCCCATAGCCTAAATCAGTGGTTCTCAACTTTTTTCATATCGGGACCCGTTTGTAAGGATCGAGGACTTGTCCCAAGCCACAGCCCCCTGGCCCTGCTGGTGCCCAACTCAGTCTCCTGCCCACCACCGTGCCCTGCTGTAACCTTGGCACCCGGCCCCTTCCCCCAGTGCTGGCAGACACCTGCCCCATCGTGCCTAGCTGCTTGCAAAGAAGCCCAGCCCTCGGCTTGGCAGATCACCCATGCCGGGAGAAGCCAGAGCCTCTGCTTTTTTGTAGAGGTGCACTGATGCATTGGTCTGCTATCAAATCAGCATCAATACAAAGAAAATTTAATATATCGGGAATCGGCCATATCAGGCCAATAATTTGATAAATAGCCAGTGCATGCATGCTGCTACAGGGAGGAGCACAGCCTGGTATTGTGGAGAGCTGCCTTCAGCTGGTAGGTCTGGTGTGGTGGAAGGGGGGGGGGGGAGAGAAGGGGCATGGTGTGGGGTGTAGATTAAGGCCCCCTGTGAGAAGTGGGGCTGGGGCAGGGGCTGCCCAGCCAAGGTGGGGTGGGTGTGGGACAGAGCATCAGCTCATGGGGGCGTGGGGAGATGGGGCGAATTCTGCCCTGTGCACCTCTCGGCCAGGAGCCACTAATCCGGCGGCTCATCCAGTGCTTGTCTGGCGGCTCCCGCCACTTGTCCAGGAGGGCATGAGGGGAGCGCGTGCCCCTGGGTCTGTGTGGGATGGGCTGGGGCTGGGGCTGTGCCAAGCTCTTACAGGGCGGGGCTGCGCTGGGAAGGGTCTACAGCAAATTTGTGGCTGCAGACCCCTGTAGCCCCTTCCCAGCGCAGCCCCACCCTACCAGGAAGAGCTTGGCACAGCCCCAGGCCCAGTCCACCCCACACAGATCCAGGAGCACATGCTCCCCCCATGCCCTCTCGGACGAGCATCGGGAGGAGTGGCAGGAGCTGCCAGACAAGCAGGTGAGCACTGGATGAGCTGCCGGACCAGCAGCTCCTGGCCAACAGGCGGGAGCTGTCTCCCCTCCCCGCACCCCCTGGATGAGCTGCTGCTCCGCCCCATGCCCACCCCGCCCTAGCTAAGCAGCCCCTGCCCCAGCCCCACTCCTTCCTCCCTGCAGGAGCCTTGATCTGCCCCACTATGCCCCTTCTCTCCCCTCTCCCCTTCAACCACACCAGACTTACCAGCTGGAGGCAGCTCTCCAAGCCACCGGACTGGTATTGGAAATCAGATAGGTATCAGCTGATATGCCTCCTTAAAATTCGGCTATTGGTATCAGCCACAGAAATCTCTATTGGTGCACCCCTACTTTTTTGCTTAGTTGATCTGCTCGTCTCATTTATTCCCTCACACCTCAGAGCACCCGAGGGTGCCCCTGGCTGAGTATCACTGCTCTAAGCTGCTGAAGACTCCCTCAGGGCCTCAGTAAGTGGCACAAAGCAGTCAGTGGTATGGGGGGGGCCCTGCTGGCATGGAACCAGAGCTGCTGCTGCCAGGAGAAGAGAGTGAGTGGGCCCTTGCGGCATGCCTCAGGCTGAGCACTACTGAGCACTAATTGGAGCCAGATGGGCAGAAGGCAGGGCCTTGTAATAAGCTGCCCACCCTAGCAGGCTTCAGCGTAGCCAGTGCAAGTGGTGTGGCACCTACACAGCAGAGCAGTTGAACACCCATCCCCATGGAGAGCATGGAGGCTAGATAGCTCGGTGCCAGCCACAGCTACCAGGAGGACAAGTCCCAGCTGCAGCCCCCCAGAGACCCTGCGGATGAGCTGCAGTGGTGAGGGACCAGCAGGCTGGGCTCGGGCCAGGGGTGGGTGGTGCTGCAGCCTAGCAGGCTTGGCAGAGCCCCACACCAGCTGCTGGACTGGAGCAGAGAGTGGTGGTATTTGGCACACCCCCACCACTCCCATCCAGACAGTCCCCAAGCCCTGGCCCTCCAAGTCCCACTCCCCATACACTTACCTTCTTCTGGCTCCTGGGGCTGCTTCCATGACCCTGCCTGGCTACATGCCGGCCATGCCTCAAGCAGCCCCTTGCAGGCTGGAACACTGCCAGCATGCAAAGGAAAACCCATGCTTTTGCACAGTTTTTCTGCCACTTGCTCGTGACCCTTTGAAATATTCTTGCTACCCAACCCACTTTTGGATTGTGATCCACAGGTTGAGAAACACTGGCCTAAATTACACCCACTGCAGCCAAAATTAATAACTGACAGGGAGAAGGCATAATTACATATGAAACAGCCCATATATAGAGATAAAGAAAATCTGTGTGTTTATTTTTCCCATTCAGTTCCTGGAGATGACTGAAGATCTCTGCTGGACCACAGATGGTACTTGAAGGAATCTTGAATGCTAAGCTTAGTAAGATATCCTCAATTTCCCTTGACTAAATTCTACTCTGTCACATGTGAATGCATAGGAAAGTTTAATCAAAATTAGTGCCGAGCTGGAATGAGAAGGTGATATGAGAGCTGGTGTAATTTTATCTGAAGAATGTTTTGATTAACAGAAACTAAATAAGAATTAGATTTCACAAAAATAGCAAATTGTATTGTTTCTTTGAGAAGCTGGCATTCAGACTAGCTGCTTTTGATGCCAAGCAGGAAGATGCAAACAATTATATTGTGTGATATTAGAGGGTCTATTCTTGTTACTTTTCATTTAATATATTTTCAGAGCAAATTATTAAATCAAGATTTTCTATGGTATGGACCTGACAAAATGAGACAATAGAACGGGAAATCAAAACATCAAGTCTTCCCTTAGCATTACTTTCTCATTATGTTTAATGAAACCTCCCTTTATGTACATTTTTTTTCTTGGACATGGACTCACTTTTATAACTGGCCTCAACAACACTCAAACAAGAACTGTACACTGTTACTCAGAATATGATTAATTTACTGGTTTCATCAATCAGAAGATCCTTGAACTGAAAGTATACCTGGATATTTGAAGAGCTCTCTACATTGGGTTTCCTATATTCATATCAGAAGTAGTGCTAAACTCACTTCACCTACTGACCTCTAAAGGAGTTTGGCTCTCAAACTGAAGGTGTGCAGACATTCATGTGAAGCACATCAATGAAAACTTCCTGTCAATGTGAGAGCTCAGTTTACCAAGCATACTGATCATTGGGTTCAATAAATAAAGTCATACACAAAGGAGGAGAAAAAAACAATTAGTATGAAGAGCAGTAAACTGACCTCTGCAGTCTCTTTGGCCACATCCAGACAAGCGAGTATATGACTGTTGCAGTGTCTCAAAGCAGTTTGAGATGCTACAAGAGGCATGCTAGGAATGAAAAAATGTTCCCCCTGCTGCATATTTTTCAGGAAATCCCGATATCAAAAAAAATCACACGCTAGGAAAAAGCGGTGCAGGGTGCACTCTTGGAGGATATGGAGCCAACCCTAATTTTTTTTTTCTCTTCTGTGATGCAGCTGTATCACACTGCAGATTCAGTATTACTGAGTCTGTGATCTACCAAGACTTCCAGATCCGTCTCCGTAGTGCTGCCATCCAGCCAGGGATCACTCATTTTGTATTTGTGTTTTTGATTATTCTTTCCAAGGCATAACAACTTGTTTTTGTCAGCATTTGCATTTGTCATGTTAGCTTCAGCCTCACCTTCCAAAATTTCAAGATACTTCTGGATTGCTCATGTAACCTGAAATGTTCAGTTTTTTTTCCAATTTTGTGTCCTCTGTAAGCTTGCTTAAGAAACTTCCTATGTCAGCATCCAGATAATAAATGCATCAAATAGCACTATGTCCAGGACAAACCACTGTGGGACTCCGCTCAAAACCTCCTGCCATTCTGACATTGATCTGCTAGTAAGTGGAGGGGATGAGGAAGAGGAGATGGGACTTTCTTTACCCACCCTAGTTTGTGGGATCCCAGTTCAGGGCTTCAAACCACTTAGCCCAGGGGTTGTCAGTGGGGTACTTGGGAAGGCCCTAGGTGTACACGCGAATGGGTGGGGATGGAACACCACCACCCACCACACTGAGTAAAGCCACTGCCACCCACCACCCTGTGCACCACCCTCTACCCTCTGCTCTGTGTCCGGCTATATGCACCCCCCCCCCCAGCTCCATGTCGAGCTGCTGGGGGTACACTTATTAAAAAAGGTTGAACTCTGGTGACAGCTGCTGGGATGAACGAAGAAACTTCTGGCATGGGAGCCAGAAGGGAATGGGCTGTGTTGGCCTGGTGGAGGGGACAGGGCTTTTCCTGAAGTAACGTATGCCTAGGAGCTCAGCTACCCCTCCATTCCCTGCTGGCTTTGGTACAGACAGTTTGCTGGCAAAGGCAGAAGCTGTGCTGGCTAGGTCACTTGAAGTGGTGGGGATGGAACTTTCCCCAAGCAGCACTGCCTTGGCTCTGCGGACTCTGGTTTATAGCTCTGCACTGTTTACCCTTACCCCATCCCCTTTTAATCTCCTCACCTGCCCTTTTTCCTTGGTTTTTTGCCTTTTTCTTCTTTACTGTTTTGCTCCTCCAACCTCCTTCTGCAAAGGGAACTCCCAGCCTAGCCTGACAAGGTTCCCTCAGCATAGCAACCGAGTGAAGGAAACAGGAAACAAAGTGTGTGTGTGTCAGGGGTCTGTGCCAGTGCATGTCCTCTGGATCTGTTCCTGGCTCCAGTAACTTCCCAAATAGTAAGGGGAGGCTAACTGGTCTGTAGTTCCTCACTTAAAAAAAAAAAAGGCGGTGGGGGGCACTATGTTGGCCTTTTGCCAGTCCTCTGGAAACTTGCCCATCTCCATGACTTTATGAAGATCATTGTCAAGGGTTCCAAGATCTCCTCTGCCGGTTCGTTCAGCACCCTGGGATAAAGTTCATCAGACCCTGTTGACCTGAATTCAGACCCATCAAAAGCAATCTGACAGTCTATTGTTCTCTCATGCCTCAGCTTGTCAAAGCTTAGAAACAGGTGTAAACCAAACACCCTTGTGATAAACATCTGCTGAAAAGAATACAGAATGTGTTAAATTATCTCTCCAGATTAAGAAGCTAGCTGCCATAAGTGAGTGCAACAGGGAGGGCCTTTGGCACTGCACAGGGTTCAAAGCCCATCCTTTAGAGCTTGGGTGTCAAACTCATCTGGATGTCCAGGGACCAGTCCACACGCTGGATAAACAGGACATATCTTTAACACCCCTGCTTTAGAGAGCTACAATAGATGTGCAAACTGCATTTCAAGAGAGATTTTTCTCCCCAGGAATCTGTTTGTGCAGTTCCTCATTTAAGTGACTGTCCTAGTAGCTGCTTTTTGTTGCACAACACTGTTTTCCAGTTTGCAAGCAATTCCTGAACTGTCCACATCTCAGCTTTGTCTTCTGCTCCTATCCTGATTCTTGGTTCTCAGTCTTTGCTTCATGATTCTGTGGTTCTTGCCCCATGTTTCCTGGATGCTAGGTCTAATATTGTTACTTCGCCAATTTTGACTCCTGAACTTCAATGATTTTCTAGGGCACAGACAGAAGTCTGGCTCCTCACTGTAACTGAGAATGCTTTGCAGGAAGCATTCCAAGTTACAATGATTCCCCGATTCCCCAGATCAAACAGAAGATACTATTGGTTCCAGGGGGGAGGGGAATCTAGCTGCTGGCTGGGAGCCTGCAGCCAGGTTCTCCTAGCAACACCTCCTCCTCTCTCCCAGCCTGTCCCCATTTCAAAATGGGAGGTGGGAAAGGAAGGAGAGGCAGCTCATTCTAGGGCGTCCCCAGCCAGTGCTGGAGGGTGGGGTAGGCAAATTGGAGCCCCCCTGAGTTGTAGGGGTAGGGGGCTCCAATACACCTGCCCCACCCTCCAGCAGGAGCTGAAAAACCCTAGACTGAGCTCCCTATCATAGACAAGTTACAGAAGACACTTTGTTTTGAAACATTTTCATCTAACCTCTCATGCAATGAGGGTTCAGATTTTTGTCTGATAAGCCATTTTGGAAGCTGTCTGTAGTCATGCACTTGTGTTTGGTTATGTACCTGCCTCCCTCTCCTATGGCCATACAGTGAGCTGTTGGTGGGCCCTAAGCTGTGGGGGGCTCCAGTACTTCCCTCTGCGGTGGTGGAGCTCCCCAGGACTGCCCAGATGGGGTGCTAGTAGATGGGTGCTGCCCGTGAGGTGTTGCCACCATGGAGGGAAGTACTGGGGTCCCCCACAGCCTAGGGCCCACTGTCAGCTCACTCCCCAGCTGTGGGAGACATAGGCAGGCTCCAGAGGGAAAAAAAAAAAGATCAGGCTTCTCGTTGTTTCCCCCACTCTTGCCCCTCCACAACAGTGTAACAGAATCCCCAGTTTTTCTTTTTTTAATTTTAAAATGTATTCCCTCCCCGTCCCCAACCATTTCTGACTTTTTCTCTCCCTCTCTATTTCCTATAGATAAGTATAAGTGAGCTAAGACATAGGATAAGCTTCAGCATTTTATTTTGGTAGCCAGTTGTATTTCTTTTGTTTTTTCGCCTTCTTTATATGGTATAAATATTATGTTTATATTGATTTTTACTGTTCTATATTACTGTTTTACTGATACTATATGATTTAGGCCTACATATGTAAGTTAGCATAAGTCATGTCAAGTTTCCATTTTGTTTGTTAAGTTTCCATCTTGTCCCATGCCCTGTTGTGCAACCTATGACTCATACTCTCCTATGTAACTTGGTTCCTGAATGAATGGGGATGAATGAGGGTGCTTGAGAGACAATGGCAGTAGGTCTAAAAATAGCTCCTTCTGAATGACCGAACCATCGAAACCAATACCTGGACCAACAACCCAGCCATTGGAACCACCCTCAGCATTCAAGAAACATATTCATAGATTCATATTCATAGATGTTAGGGTCAGAAGGGACCTCAATAGATCATCGAGTCCGACCCCCTGCATAAGCAGGAAAGAGTGCTGGGTCTAGATGACCCCAGCTAGATACTCATCTAACCTCCTCTTGAAGACCCCCAGGGTAGGGGAGAGCACCACCTCCCTTGGGAGCCTGTTCCAGACCCTGGCCACTCTAACTGTGAAGAAGTTCTTCCTAATGTCCAGTCTAAATCTACTCTCTGCTAGCTTGTGGCCGTTATTTCTTGTAACCCCCGGGGGCGCCTTGGTGAATAAATACTCACCAATTCCCTTCTGTGCCCCTGTGATGAATTTATAGGCAACCACAAGGTCGCCTCTCAACCTTCTCTTGCGGAGGCTGAAAAGATCTAGTTTCTCTAGTCTCTCCTCGTAGGGCTTGGCCTGCAGGCCCTTAACCATATGAGTGGCCCTTCTCTGGACCCTCTCCAGGTTATCCGCATCCCTCTTGAATTGCGGTGCCCAGAATTGCACGCAGTACTCCAACTGCGGTCTGACCAGCGCTCGATAGAGGGGAAGTATCACCTCCTTGGACCTATTCATCATGCATCTGCTGATGCACGATAAAGTGCCATTGGCTTTTTTGATGGCTTCGTCACACTGCCGACTCATGTTCATCTTGGAGTCCACTAGGACTCCAAGATCCCTTTCCACTTCCGTGCTACTCAGCAGGTCATTCCCTAGGCTGTAGGTGTCCTGGACATTCTTCCTCCCTAGGTGCAGCACTTTGCATTTCTCCTTGTTGAACTGCATTCTGTTGTTTTCTGCCCACTTGTCCAACCTGTCCAGATCTGCTTGCAGCTGTTCCCTGCCCTCTGGCTGAAGGCTGGGAGTTTGGAGGGCATCTAAGTGGTGGCAAGGAGGAAACAGTCAGAAAACAGACAAAACCCAACTTGGGGTTTCACAATAACAGGTTTATTAAACAGACAACACACTACACAGCCCCATGAAGTTATTGGTTCACACACACACACACACACACACACACACACACACACACACACACAATGGCAGCAGGAGAAGGAGACTCAGTGGAAGGGTCAGAGTCCAGGTAGGGAAGAGAAACAGTCCAAGTCCTTGGTTGAAGAGAGGGTGGGGGCGATAGCTACCTATCTAGGCTGGAAAGGGGTCTTTGTCCAGCAGGTGTTGTCCAGAGGGGGGGGTCACTGGCAGGGCCTCTGGGTGGATAGGTGGTGTGGCATGGTGCTGGTCCAGATGGAGAGGGCGTCCCAAGGAGTCAGTCTTCACTACCCCTTTTTATGGCAGACTACCTCTGATCTCCTATGGAGAGGGCCTGTCCAGGCAATGTCAGTCCTGTTTCAGAGGGTTCCAGGGCTCCTCAAGGTCCACGGGCCCACTGATCCAGGCAACAGCTAACTAATCCTTTTCACAGAGCTGTGTCTTCCTTCTGAACGGTTTCCAAATATTCCGGCTCATTTATAGCTTCTGAATGATACTGATAATGAATGACCACTCAGATTCCTTTTACTTCAATTGTCCTTAGACTGACCAATTAGCAGTACAAGCCTTGCATTCCTTTGATAAGGTAATTTTAACTATGCCACAGGACCTTACTACTTCAAGGCTTTGCTAAATTTACTAGGCCTTACTTTATACAAGGCCTCACTACATCTTAAATTTTAATTAGGCTTTTAGCAACAACTTATAGCTTAATATCTAAACAAATACAGAAAAAAACACTTGGTCTAATCTTCATAGAGCCTTTAGCAAGTACCTTTATCACACAGGCCCACTTTTTCAGCTGTCACACCCTCCTGTCTAACAGCACAATATTGTGATCCTGAGAGTTGGCCTGACCCCACAGGGCAACAACAGAGGCTGCCCGCATGAGCTGCCACCGGGTTGTGCCCGAAGGAACCAAAGGCCTGAAAAAATCTACATAAACTTAAACAAAAATGTCACAATTATTAGATGAGTTTCTTTTTGCTTTGTTTTATTTTTCTTTTAAAAAGGCAGAGGATTATGGAACATCCTCAGTATCTTATTAAGAAGTTTAGGAGGTAGCACGGGTATAGCCCATGCAGCACCCCTCAAAGCCCACCATGTCATGCTGCAAGACCCGCCCTAGACCACATGGTAGTTATGACCTATCAGACCCCAGACTGCTCTAGCCCCCAGGCACAGGCGTGGCCTATGGGGTGGCGGTGGGATGGTGTGACCCATCTAACAACATGATTGAATCATCAGGCCCTGTTTCACATCAAGGACGTAAAATCTTCATGAAGTCTCTTGTGAGCATTTCCTTTTATGACATAATGAAATACTGCTAGAGGAGGAGACTTTTTGATAACTGTTGGGGCTGTGTTCGCACCCTGGGCGGTCAGAGGGTGCATGATTGTGTTACTTGATTAGATGAAGACACAAATCAAACAATTCAGGAACTTTGCCAGGAAATATGTCTTGATAGCATTTTCAATGCTGTTATAGCCATTGGGTTTGTCAAGGAACATTCTCAGAATTACTGAGAAACATTTACTTTAGAGAGCTTCTAACTGCTGTGTATTCTGCAGAAGATCCTAATGCTGCTCTTCATGATTTGATCACTGTGGAAGATAAAACTCTCATACCCCATACTGAATGCTTAATTGGTACTAGAAATTATAGAACCCTGCTTAAGAGAAGGGTTTAGCAAAAACAGTTTAAAATGGGGGTTTATATCTTTTGCTGATATTTTTGGGAGGCTGGGGGTGGGGGTAGTAAAGCACATCAGCAGTTTTCAGCTGTGTAGATTAGCATTTGCTTCACTGTGTTTGATCTCTAATCACATACATACAGAGTTTTTTGTAAAGATATATCCAATGAGACTTAATAGTCACTAAAAATGATTTAAAAACCCTTCTTAGGAGAAAGGTTAACAAAATAAACTAGTAAATATTGTAAAAGTTTTTGATGGAAATAAAGACTGAATTTAAAAATATATATTCTCACAGATTTTGTATGGTATGGGCTGGTGGGGATGTATGTTGTAAAGATAAACCAGACTGCAAAAAAGCTGACCTCTGTGTTCAGAGCTCTGCATATTCTTACAGATTTTGTATGGTATGGGGTGGGGGGGTGGGGTGCGTTGTAAAGATAAACCAGATCTCAAAAAAGCTGACCAGTGTGTTCAGAGCTCTGCATATTTTAAGACTAGAGGAGTTATCTTTTACCAAAAGGCCTGTTGTAAAGATAAAGCTAGTAAGGCTTAATCATCACTTGAAATGATTTAAAAAAAAAAAAGAAACCTTCTTAGGAGAAGGTTTAACAAAATAAACCAGTAACTATTGTAAAGATTTTTGATGGAAATAAAGGCTGATTTAAAAATATATATTCTTACAGGGCTTGTATGCTATAGGAGGGGCTGTGAATTTTCCAAGAACCAGGGGTATGTTGTAAAGATAAACCAGACCACAAATAACCTGACTTCTGTGTCCAGATCTTTACATATTTTAAGACTAAAGGGGTAGAGTTATCTTTTAGTGGTGACTCTGTTTTAAAACAGTTATATTTTACCTTATACATACATTATTTTCCTTTCTGTATTATTTAATTTTTAATACAGAGGACTTACTTATTGTATCATTTCATTTATATGACAAAGAGCTTATCTAGCTGCATGCAATTTTACCACAGCAAGGTAAAAATTATTTTTAAATGGTGGGTTATTTGTAGTTGTGTTAATATAATCACACTAAGTTATAACGATTTTTGGTAACCATTTGTTTTCAAACAGGACCTCTTCTAAAATAGAAAAGCAGAACAAACACTTATAGTCATGTTTTTATCCAGTAGTAAAAGGTAATTTTTCTGAAATCAGCTTTTGAAACTTTATGTGTTTCTTGTGGGAGGATAAGTTACGTGTGTATGAATTAGTCCCCCCAGTGAATATATAGGGTGGGGTTAAGCACATTTTAAATTTGTAGTGTGTGAAGAAAGTGAATTCTCAATGCTGAGATGTAAATTTTATATTTCCTAAGTGATCACATGCACCACTCTCAAAGAAAAGCAGAGGCCAGGGCGGAGACCTCTAAAAACACAACCAAAAAACCAAAGAAATGCTCAGCCTGCAGATCATAACTCCCAAGGACCAGAAGACCACTAGGACGGACAGAAGGGCATGGTTCCTCAGAGGAAAACACACCACCTACCTCTGAGAAAACCATATGTAAAAACACAAGGATTCACACCCCCAAAACAGGTGATCTGGGCCCTGTGAATAAGAAACCCAGGACTGGTTGCTCACACAATTTAGAGAAAGAGGAGAGTCTTTCTCCTTTTTTGAAAGATCATGATTATTGTGGAAAAAAGAGGATGGATTTTCAGGGTGGGAGGTAACCACCTTGTCTTGAAAGATCATGATTATTGTGAAAAAAGAGGGGGGTTTGGGGTGGTGCTGGCAGGCATATACATCTCAGAAAGAGTGTGCAGAGCGCTTTGAAAGATCATGATTACTACTGGAGCAAAAGGGTAAATTTTACTCAGAGAGGAGGTAGTCTGTGTAACTCGGACAGCAGTGTGTCATGTATCATAAGAGGAGAAGTCATGGTAAACCCGGGGATAAGAACCTACACCAGATTCATTATCCCAACTCTGACTCTTCAGGTCTTGGTGGTGGGTCAGGCCTGGGAGGCCGGGGAACATTTGAGGGGCCCCCTAAAGGGCTTCCTAAATCATAGTCACCATCTCCCCTCTCTGGCTCCATGGGTCCTGGGGGGTACCTTGTGACCGTCTATAAACTCACTAGGGGGGACCAGTAGGGTTTGGGGGGGGGGGGGGGGGCCTTGTTTCCCCTGGCGCCCCCCGGGATAACAAAGAATAATGGCCACAAGTTGGTGGACAGTAGATTTAGATTGGACATCCGTAAGAACTACTTCACAGTTAGGGTGGCTAGGCTCTGGAACCAATTTCCAAGGGAAGTAGTGCTGGCTCCTACCCTGGGGGTCTTTAAGAAGCGGCTCGATGCCTACCTGGCTGGGGTCATTTGAGCTCAGTTTTCCTCCTGCCCAGGCAGGGGGTCGGACTTGAAGATCTACAAGGTCCCTTCCGACCCTACTTCTATGATTCTATGATTCTATGATAATGGGTGGCTAACTAGCAAGTGGCTCGCGGGGCAAAAAGTAAGTGCCTGGTTAAAGACGAGTGAGGGGAAGGCTAAACACCAATTGAGAAAAAAAAATGAGATCCCCTAGTAATGGCGCTTTAGAAGGCCCCTCAATCGCTTCCCCTCCTCGCAGGCCTGACCCTCCCCCAGAACCCATGGAGCCAGAGAGGGGAGATGGTGACTATGATTTAGGAAGCCCTTTAGGGGGCCCCTCAAATGTTCCCCGGCCTCCCAGGCCTGACCCACCACCAAGACCTGAAGAGTCAGAGAGCTGGGATAATGAATCCATGTAGAAGGCATGTTAGAGGACCCCTCAAGCTCCCCCCAGTCCCTTGAGTCAGCAGAGGATGTTTTACTGGATGTACATATGGTGCAGGTAAGAAGGCAAGAGTGGTCTGTAGCCAGGTTTGGGGGCATGAGGTACACAGAGGAGTTCCGTTTTGTGAACCTGGAGCACATGCCACTACATGTGGCATACAAAGCCATAAGCACAGGGGTAGAAGAAATTGTATCAGAACTCCGCCAGACATTCATGGGCAATGACTACATCCAGCTATGTATTCAGGCAGATAGCATGGCAAAATGTTTACACTTTTGATCTATTAATTTAAACCAGATGACCCCAGAGCTGTTTTTAGAGTAGATCAGTACTTTCTCTTACAAAGCCAGAGAGAAATATTGCTCAATTCTACATTTCAGCTGGTTGTGGTCATTGTGAGAGGCGTGGCCAATGGGAGCTGTAGAGTTATAAGCTCTATCCCCTATTCCCAGATCATTGCAAAAAAGAGAAAGTATTTAATCGATTTGAATACCTAAGATACTAACCTGTGCTTTGCAGGCTCTGTTGGCTGTTACAAAATGTAGAGGGGCCAGAGACATCGAACTGCTAGATGGTACCAAAGAACTGCACAGACAGATATATTTGTCTATATATCAAAAGGTTATGCTCCACCAAGTACCTTTGTTTGAAGACCTTGAACACGTTAACATTCATATAGTGATGCATAAGGAAAAAAATGGGTGGAGCTTATTTAAAACACAGGACGCACCCAGATACCCCGACACCTGTTTTCTTCTCCTGCATGGTAAACATTATTACGGTATTTTGGATGTGAAAAAGGTGTTTGGCATGAGAAATTATTGTGAACTTTGTCAGACGTTGTACAGCCATAGCCACACGTGCAGGTTCCGATGTCATCTTTGCCTGAGCCCAAACTGCTCTGAAAATGTGGGCAGGACACAGAGGTGCCCTAATTGTAAACTGTTCTGTCATTCTAAAGAGTGCTTAGAAAGGCATGTGGCCCTGGCCTCTGAAAAGTGGATCGAATGTCTGACTAAAACTGTGCAATGAATGTAAATCTTACGTGAACAAATAGCATGAGTGCAAAAGGAGGCAGTGCAAACAATGTTATGGGAAAATCACGGATGGAAACAAAGACTGGTGCTTTATGCACCAGATTAAAGAGCCTGAAGAAGGCGAGGGGTACATTTTTTATTATTTTGAATGTGTGCAGGAGATGGGAATGCGTGTGCCCAACTACATTTTTGCAATGGAGCTAAAGACAAGGGGAAAAAAGCTTCAGAAAGCCACAGGCAAAATCCCCAGAAAGGCTTGTAAAGCTAAGCCCAAAAAGCCAGAAAGCACTTGGGAGTTTAAGGGCAAAGAGTGTCTGTCTGATTTTATTAAGGTCTTTATGGATAAAAAGTTCAAGGCCTATACCTTCATAGCTCACAACGCCAAAGGCTATGATGGTTACTGCATTGTTAGCCAGTTATTGAAGGAAAAAATGGGTGTGAAGCCAGGCGGTAAACTCATGTGCATTGAAGTGACCAGACGAGGCATCTGTTTCATAGATTCTTTAAACTTTTTGCCAATGAAACTTAGCAGGCTTCCACAGGCGATGGGGTTTTAAGGATGCAAAGGCTATTTCCCACAATTATTTTTGATATGGCAGAAAACCAAAATTATGTGAGGCCTCTCCCAAAGGTGGAATTATATGGCATTGAAAATATGATGTCTGGTGAGAAAGAACGGTTTTTAGAATTATATCAGAATAACCGTGATAAGACCTTTGACATGCAGAAGGGGCTGGTCTATTATTGCCAGCAGGACGTAAAACTTTTGAAAGAGGCCTGCTGCCTCTACAGGGATGAGATTATGAAAATGACATGGTGTGTAGACCAAGTGAAAGTAGATGGTGAACTCCAAAACGTAGAACGCTGCATAGATCCTTTCCAATACATCACATTGGCCTCCATCTGCATGGCCATGTACAGGTTTATGTTTTTGGAGCCGCAGACCATAGTGCTTCTCCCCCCAGACAACTATCACAGACAGAAAAAGAGGTTTTCAACTCCATCTATTCAGTGACTAATGTACATTTTGGAGAAAGAAAATATTCAAATTCAACAAGCCTTACAGGTGGGGAATTTCAGGTAGGCCCCTATTTTTTAGACAGCTATGCCAACATTGATGGGGAACCTACGGCGTTTGAATTTAATGGATTTTTTTCCACAGTTGTGTCACTTGCTACAATGAGAAAGCCCAGAACCCGTTGACGGGGACCACCTTTGGGTTTCTGAAATACCAGGCATTGCACAAGAACGATTATCTCAAGAGAGAGGGGCTTACCATTAGGACCATTTGGGAGCACGAGTGGAGGGCTCTGTTAGAAATGGATGGGGAGCTGGCAGATTTTTTAAGCAGATTTTTTAACCCCGCTGCCTTCTCCACTGGTGCCTAGGGCCGCTCTTTTTGTGGGGAGAACTAATGCCATTCATCTATATCACTAAACTAAACCCGGCAAACAAATACACTATTATGATTTTACCAGTCTTTACCCCTTCATAAACAAAATGAAGGAATACCCAATCGGACACCCTGAAACCATTTATGACAATTTCCAACCCCTGTCGAGCTATTTTGAAATAGCCAGGGTGAAACTGTACCCACCGCAAAACCATTTTTTCCCCATGCTACCCATCAGGATGAACAGGAAACTTATGTTCATGCTGTCACGCCTCTGCATGGAAACAAGACAACAAAAATGTGACCACACTGATGAAGAGAGGGCCCTCCTGGGCACATGGTGCATGCCAGAATTGAATAAAGGTATCGCCAAGGGGTACAGTGTAGCTCAAATCTATGAAGTTTGGCATTTTGCTGAGAGGTCTGACACCCTTTCTTCACAGTACATCAAAATGCACCTCCGACAGAAGCAGGAAGTCTCAAGCTACCCCACCTGATATACCAACCAAGAAAAACAAGAGAGATATGTGGCCAATTTCTTCCAAAAAGAAGACATGACCTTATGCCCAGAGCATATCAAACCCAACCCTGCAACATGCCAAATAGCTAAATTGTTTCTAAATTCTTTGTGAGGTAAATTCGGTGAGAGAACCAACTGCCCAACACCAGCATCGTGAGAGACCCCAAAGAACTCTTTGGCTACCTCTTTTCTCCTGCCTCTGAAATTTCATCTTGTGACTTTATTGATGATGAGGCAGCCTGCTTGTCTTGGAAGCACACCAAAGAGTGTTACACGCTCTCGGGTAACACAAACATCTTTATAACTTGTTTCACCACCTTAGTTGTATGAGCTGTTAGACAACTTGCAAGACCAGTGTCTATGCCACGACACAGATTCTGTGATATTTGTGAGCCATGAGGGAGATTGGAACCCCCCACTAGGCGATTATTTGGGCGAGCTCACCTGCAAAATCCCACCAGATGAACACATCACAGAGTTTGTGTCAGCTGGTCCGAAAACCTATGGGTACAAGTTGTCCGGGGAAAAGGTTTGCTTGAAGATCAAAGGAATTACCCTGAATGTGGCCAATTGTGAGAAAGTCAACTTTAAAACCTTGACAGATCTTGTTCTAGATTATGAGGCAAACTCCGCTGGGGACACATCTAAAACAATCGTGATACAACGGCGTTCTATCATCAGGAACAAAAGCAAGTGGACAATAGAAACCAAAACCTTGAGAAAAACCCAGAAAATCGTTTATGACAAAAGGGTCCTCACAGAAAACTTTAACAGTCTCCCCTATGATTTTTGAACATGGATATGTGCTGGAAGCACCCCTTTTCTGTGATTTTGGCAGGCCCTAGCAACTGTGGTAAAAGTTACTTTATTTAAAACCTTCTGGATCACGCTGATAGAATGCTGTCTGTTATGCCTGAGAATATCGTATGGTGCTATTGCTGTTGGCAGCCTTTGTATAAAGAACTGTTTTGTAAATATCCTTTTATCAAGTTTGTGGAGGGCTTACCGGACAGTCTCAACAACGACTGTTTGTTTCTTCCTAATAAAATAAATATGGTTGTGGTAGATGATTTGATGGACTCTGCTTGTAACAGTGGTGAAATCGAGGAAGCCTTTACCAAGTATGTGCATCATCGGAATCGTAGCATTATGTACATAGTTCAAAACGTTTTCTGTAAAGGGAAAAGGAGCTGCAGCATTACCCTTAACACAAAATACATGGTTTTGTTTAAAAACCCCAGGGATAAGCTACAGATAGTGTCCTGGGTGCAGCAGATGTACCCAGGTAAGGCCCAGTTCTTTCTAGAAGTTTTTGAGGATGCCACTGAAACACCTTACGGGGTACCTGGTGGTAGATTTAAATGCTTCTACCCCGAACACTTTTAGATTAAGAACTGGGTTTTTTCTTCCTGACCAAACGGCTGCTTAGACTTTAAAAAAAACAGCGGGTAGGAATAAAAAGAGATGATGTAGTGGAGCCTCTTCTTAGGTCTCAAGACAGTGGAAGGGAAACATGTCTAACCGTGTAAAAAGAAATTTGGCTCTCTTTAAACAGCTTCTTCAATCCTCCCCACAGCAGAGAAAAGCTATACTCTGCTCAGCCTCTGACGATTTAGTAGCGGCCATTGCAGAAATTGCTCTGAACACCTTAAAAGAAAACATCCCTTTCACACCGCATTAAATTTGTGTGCTGAAAAAGAGATCATTGTGACAGCAGTGTGCCACCATCATGGGCACAGGGTGAGGCAAGGAAGGGTTGCAGGGCAGACGCAACCCCGAGACAGAACCCCGGACGGGATTACTTACCTCTGGGGGAAACGGCGACGTCAGAGCCGAGACCGTGGCAGCAGCTGCAGCCGCAATTACAGCCGCGCAAGCCGGCATTACGCCGGTTATTTAAGCAGCTGTTCCCAGTGAGGGAGACAGCTGAGCCAATCGCGGCGGCCAACACAGCCACCGCGGGAGAGTTCAAAAGCCCCGACAGCACCCGCGGGGGGGGAAGCGAGAGAGAGAGAGAGAAGGCGGGCAGCACGTCCAGCGTGCTGCAGCTCCCCCTTGGGAAAGGCACCAGCTAGGCTGCGCCGTACCCACACAGAAGCCAGAACGAGGTTTGAAGCCTCTGAGAGAGTCAGGAGGAGGCTCAAAGCCTCTAACAGAAGCAGGTAACAGGAAGCTCCCTGGTCTACCACAGGTAGGGAGCGGGGAAGGGCCAGTGTCCCTCCCTGGAGGAGGGAAGCAGTGGGAATAACAAGGCACCCTGTGCTGATTAGCACGGCCCCTAAGGGAAACAGAGACAGGGACCGGTGGAGAAGTCCCTAGTAGCTGCTGGGTCCAGGACATCAGCCCAAGGAATCTCCCCACCCAGGCGGAATATTATTTCTAGAAAGGGGAGGGAAGAAGGACATCAAGAGCTAACAGAGGAGCCAGTGAGATTAGAGGATGGGCTGGCCAAGTGATACAACTAGGCCTGGGTCCCTACAGTTGGGGAAACCAACAGCAAGCAAGCCTACAGAGAACCGCAGGCCACCATCCTACCAACACGTGATCGGTTGGCAAGTGGACGGAGTGTAGGGGTGGCGGAGCCCCATGGAACAACAGCGGCAACAACTGTGAGTACACCTGCGTCGGGGAACCCCTCTGGTAAAGAACTCCACTGAAACCCTCTCACAATCATACATAACAGCAAAGTTGTGGCAGGTGGGATGAGGGGAGGGGCTCCCTAAACGATGGGTGATACTAGACTCGAGACATCCGTCATCACAATCATAAAAAACCTAAGTAACAAAAGATTGCCTTTTAAAAAAGGAAACAGCTGGTGAAACAGTCTGGAGGATTTATTGGCCCTCTGTTAAATTTTGCTCTCCCTCTGATTATGGGGCTTTTGACTAGCTGGTGATGGAGCACGCAGAAAAAATGTAACTGGTGCCCAAACATGAACTGGAACAATTAAGGGCTCCCCTACCACCTCAGGAAAATATCAGAACTGAGGCAACCCTCTAAAATGAGGGATATTCTCCAAAGGCCTGGTTTAGCAGAATATGATGAGGCTAAACTGTATGCCGCTGTGCTTCAGAAATACCTGACCTATGTAAAGCAGGGTGATCTGGACAGAGGTAAATTAACCCTGTTTCTGCCAGAACAGACCCCCCCTAGAAGCCAGAGCCCCCCTAGAAACCCCAACAAACCCCGAACGTGTTGTTCAGGAAGTATTGGATAATGTGCATGTCCAATATAGGAAAAATGCTCATTAAGCTGAGCCAACACAAGGATATTTCTTCTTTGGATGATCAAGGGGGTTTCATCTACAAAGGAATGCTCGTCAAGAGTTCTAACATGCTCAACTTGGTTCGGGGAATCCTTCAGACTCACACTGGGTCTAGTAAACATCCGCCTAATGGCTAGGACATCTTTATGAAAGCCTTGGTCGAGCTGAACGTACCATCTTCTGTTATGGGCAATGCCATGAATCACGATCATCTGGAATGCCTGAAAACATCTGCCTCGGACCAAGAAACACCAACAGTGCCACCTAAGAAGTGAAAACCTGTTTCTAAAAGCCGTTGGCTTTCCATATAAAGTTTTATGCTTTGAATTAAACTATTCTATGCTGCTACAATTTTTGTCTACAGAGGATTTTTTTTAAATGATAAAACACACACAGACATGTTTAAACAGGAACAGCTTTATTGACACAGCATCAACTGAGTGTTTTATTTAGACAAAGTGTTTGCAAAAGCCATAGCAAGTAATACATGTCTGGGCATGTTGAAACGTGTTTTGATCAGGTGCGGCCACATGGAAAGTTTTATATTTACTTTTTACAAAATGCATCACCACCCTATCATTTTGTGCTAAATCGTCAGAATAATACAATTTTAAAATTTGTTCAAATTATAGCCCCTTGCTGCGGTGGTGCGGGAAAAGTGGTATCCGCAGGCGACAGATCGGGGGTCTTGTAACTATTTCATCTGAAAAGCAGTGTCGATAGTGTTCTTGTTTAAAAAGAACATAATGCTTTGAGGAAAGACAGCGCTGTTTGAGGGGTGACCGTATGAGTCAAAAAATTCTCCGCAGTTCCAATCCTCCAGGTAAACAGCCAACCAGTGTTCTCCAGATAGATTATGTGGGTGCACGTTGACCACCAAGCTCAGGGACCTTTGAGACAGTTGAGTCTTAGGAAGCCAGTCACAGGGGAAAACATCTAAGAAAGTTTCTTTGGCATAAGGGTCTGAGGATAAAATGCTGGCGAGCTGTTCAGTGTCCATCTTCACATGTAGTCAATCAGGATGTTGCTCCTCTGATTTATTTCTATAACTTTGTCAAAGACCTCATACATAATCCTGTTAAGCGTGATGGGCAAAGCCGCAGCAAAGCATATTTCTGCTCTCAGGTTCCCGGTTTTAATCAGCGAATAATGATCAGCACACTCGTGATCAGGATACAGGTCAAAGGCAAACAAGGTGTACCCAAGGGCAAACTCCTCATGGGTGATTATCAGGGCCCAGTCTTTCATATGTTTACCAGCTGTTGATGTGAACTTCTAAAACTCTCCATGGGTGTGAAAAACTGTGTACAGGGACTATTTCAAAATAAAAGCAGCAACACCCATGTTCAGAAAAGAAAACCATGTGAGGGTGTCTAGGAACAAAGGGAGGTTTGAAAAAGGTTATGAACAAACATTCACCAATGAGACTTTCACAGTGGATGAAGTCCTTAGACGCATGAAGACACCTGCATACTGCCTAAAAGATTACAAAGATGAACCTATCAAGGGTTCTTTTTACCCTAAAGAACTACAAAAAGTGAACCCCAAACAGGACAGAGTTTACAGGGTTGAAAAAGTTCTAGCAACAAAAGGAAAGGGAAGAAAGAAGCAGTTGTTGGTGAAATGCTTGGGGTGGCTCGCTAAATTTAACAGTTGGGTGGAAGCCTCCCAAGTTTGTAACATGTAGGGTACCTCAGTCAGAAGGCTGAGATGTGTGATGGTGGCTTTTGCATCACTTTGCCCAGCAATGCTGGGCAAAAGCCAGGATGTAAAAGCCAGGATCTGTCTGCAGAACACCCGCTCAAACTTTACCATACAGCTTGTTAAACCTCTGGATCTTCTGGGGAACTGTGAGATAGTGTTAGCAGAAATACAATACCCACACAGCTGGAACAACATCACCAAAGACACCCCTTTCAAAATCATTTACTTTCGGTGGGGTGCCAATGTGCAGGTTTTGAAAGCTGTCTATGAAGGTTGTCTACCTGCAAAAACATTGTTATTAACACAAGCCCAGACAGTTACAAGAAAAGCACCCCACAAAAATCATCTAAATTACTTACCTCAGCAGAGTCCCCTGAGACAGAGTTGCCCATGCTCTCCATAGGCAGGTCTGATATGGACTGCTTGAGTTCTGTCACGGTTCCTTGTCTTGTTTTGATAGACTCGGCATCCATCTTACACTCCTGAATCTTCTCCATGTCTGCCCCTGCTTGCCTTAGCACAGTCTGAGACAAACAGAGAGTTCACTTGGGAAAGCAGATAGAGCTGATGGTCTTGCAGCCTAAGCCCCACCCCTCTACTCACTCCAATTGGTTCAGTGTCATTCTTGGGGAAGTCCGAGGCCTCTGAAACCCCCGCCAATTGGTTGGGGGTGGTGGAGCGGGTTGTTAGAGGGGTCAACCCCCACCCCACTGCCACCCCATAGGCCATGCCTGTGGCCCAGGGGCTAGAGCAGTCTGGGACCTAATAGGTCATAACTGTACCACATGGTCTAGGGCGGGTCTTGCAGCATGAGGGGTGGGCTTCGATGGGGCTGCATGGGCTATCGTGATGTCATGGACCATGTGGTGGTGGTGTCACACACCATGTGACTGGAGGGCAGGGTGGGGTTACTGATGTCACACACCATGTCACTGGGGGCAGGGGGTGGGGGCGGTGAAATCACATACCATATAAGGGGTAAGGGGTGTGGCAAAGGGGCGGGACTTCTGCCCCTGCCCACCTGTCGCATTTGCATTGAAAGGCAGTGAGCCTATAAACTACTTGAAGATGTTCCATCAATTCACTGCCTATTTTAAAGAACCCCCCCCCAAAAAAAAACAAAACAAAGAAACTCTTATCTAATAATTGTGATATTTTTGTTTAAGTGTAGGTAGATTTTTTCAGTCCTTTGGTTCCTTGATGCTTTCACTGTCTTTATCATTTTTGAGGCTGTAGACTTTTCATTTCTCCCAGGAGAAAGCCTTTTATCTTGAAATCCTATAGACCCCATTATCCTGCTTCAAGCAGGGGCTTGTGAATGTTGCGATGCTGAGGTGCAGCACGCTTGGCAGCAGTGAACGGGGGGCTCCCCAGCGAAGTGGACCAGAAGTACTTCCAGTCCACTTCTGGGTCCACAGGGGAGTGCACTGGGGGGGCCCCCTGTGCCCCTCTGACCCAGTGACTAGTGCCTCCTGGGTCTGGGCTGATCGCCAAGCTGGGGAGGTGCAGGGGTGGAGACACCCAGCACATTCCCCAGTGACCTGGAAGTGGACTGAAAGTACTTCCAGTTCACTGCCAAACATGTGGAGGGTCCCCCCACACTCCTGTGGGATGCTCCATCCACCCCAGCATCACAGCAATCACAAGCTGTGCCTGCTATCTCAAGGTATGTAGAAAAAATGTTTAAAGCTGTGTCTATGTCCAAATCGCTGATTCTCCAAATCAACATCGAATCTTTAAATTCAGATTCAGCTGAATCAAATCAGGGACAGTGATCCAAATCAATTAATCGAGTCACTGTCCCTGACCCGAGCCGAATCCAAATCCAAATCAAATAGGGCCCACTTTGCACACCCCTATTTACAGGGAAGAGGAGATCAATTCCCACCCCCCCCCCCCAAACACACACATTTTGCACCCTGCATGGCAGAGGCTCACAGGGCAAGGACAGCAGCTGGACTTGTAGGCTGGTATTTTTGCACTCACCAGGTTAGTTTCTAAGGCTGGTGCCCTCCCTCCTTCACCTTGTTTACAGTGTTGCCTTATGTCATTTAAGATTGCCATAAGGGAAAGAGTTATGGCCTTGGCTTTGAGATGTGAAAATGGTAAGTCTGTGGATGAGGAACACAAGCCATCAGAAAGAAAAACCACCTTCAAAAATCATTCAGTGGACGCCCCAGCAGGATAGCTCCCTTCAGTGTATTCCAAGTGTGATCTTCTTTGGGAATCTGCTTTCAGGAACTCGGCCAACAAACCAGGTTCAGAGTTACATTTCACCCAGAGTTTTAAGGAATGTTCTCACCAGTAAACCCTCTGGAACATGAGACGAGGCAGAAGAAGCATTCACATGATACAGAGTCAAAAAGAGAAAAAGATGACCCAATCCCCCACTCTGCAAACACACATACAAAAGTTGCATAGTAGCCCAGAGTTGCTCTAGCCAGCCTAATAACTTAACTGGATTCCAATTGTTATGGCTTCATATCCAGTTACATCATTCTGGAAACAACACTCCAACCTTCTACATGTTTAGGTTAGTAAAGAGGTAAATCTTCATAGATAAAGTTTAGAGACGACACAAAGATGGGAAGAAAAAGGAAAAAAAAAGATAGGTTACTCACTTAAAATTCCCTGGCTAAAATGGTCACCTTCCAAAGAAAAAAAGAGACAGTTTTTAATACAGTCAAACGCTAAATAATGACATTGGGAAACAAAGAATATCTCATATATGTTATAGCTGCAGGATGCAAGAACAAATCTTGGAAAGCAGTGAATTAGAATAAGACTTACAGGTGAGCATAAATAATCTTTGACATGAGCTTTAGTTTACAACTATTACAGAAAAGACAAATATTAAGTTGAAATAGAGAACTGATCTTCCTCCTGTGCATAACATTGATAAGACTGATATAAGAATATCATTTCTAGTTCTGGTGTCCTTATTTCAAGACAAATACTGGAGAGTTAAAAGGAAAGCAACAAAAAATGATCCAGGGGCCAGAAAGGTAGGCTTACTGTCTTACAAATTGAGCCCCTAGAAGCTCAACTTTTTACTTACCAAAATGTAAATTGAAAGGTGATTTGCTCATTATGTGCAGGTACTTATATCAGGATTGTGAGGGCTTCTCAATCTTGTTGATCAAAGCTTAAGGTCTAAGGCTGAAAGTTGTATTTAGAAAAATTCATCTTTGAAGCAAAATGTAGTTTCTTACTGAGTGTCCATAGTCAATGCAACAATTTACCCGCAGAAGTGATGAACTCATTACTTATGACCATTAAGGCAATGGGGGGAGGGGGGGGGAGGGTTGTGTGTTTGTTTTTTAAAAGATGTGCTTTAATCGGGCTTCTGGGGCAGGTGGGTTAGGGGAGGACCTTGGCCTGTGTGGACAAGGGGTTGATCTGGATGGCCATGGTGGCTCCTTTGGTCTCGGAGCCTGGTACCATATCAGACTCCCTGTTCAACCCTTTCCTTCTTAGGTCTATGGGAAAAGGGAATTTCTTTTATTGTCCTCAAGATGCTCATAACATTTTCAGCTGTGCATTAAAACAATGTTTGTCAAGTCCCTTTTTTCAGGGCTTCAGGTAGTTATTCTCAGATGTCAAGAACAATTTAGTCTCTATTCACAGTTGGCTATTTGTATATTTTCTCTTCATCTGAAGCACCAGGGAAAGAGACCAAATAGAGTGCACTAGAGGGTGAGGAATGGCTTGCCTAATCAATTTCTTGCTATTGCTGGGGCACTGGGGATACCTCAGTCTCTCCTGTTCTCTGTCAGTGGCACAAAATGTTTAGTTTTCTGAAGACTTAATCGTTCCAGTCTAACCCAAGTTTCTCTGCTCAGTATAAAAGGTATCTCTGGGTGAAATTTAGTGGTCTGTTCAATACAAAAGGTGAGACAAAATTATCTGATGGTCTCACCTGACCTTAGAATCTAAAAAAAACCCTGATGCCATGGAATTAGGCTGTGGAGTAAGAAGTACTTGGGGAATTGATTTAGAAGTCTTTGCACAGTTGTAAAATTCAGTTTTACAGCGTTAACTCAACAATTCTAACTACATTACCAAATATTACAATTGGAAAAAATAAGCACTGATGCAACTATTATATACCTACATATCTATATCTCTATATATCTAAATCTATAGAGATATCTATATATCTATATATAGAGATATATAGATATATATCCATATCTATATATAAGTATATAGATATAGATATATATAGAACTCTCTCTCTCTTTTTGTTGGGGTTTTTTTGACACTTCCTACTTCACAGGATGGCCTCAAGCTTCTAATTCTACACCTTAAATATACTTTAATGTACTATAAAGTTGAATGTGTTGTTACATGAACTGCAACTCCCACGAGCCTCCAGGAGACTGGAGGAATGAATTACAATGTGTACTACAACTCCCAGAAGGCAGCAGGAGTCAAGAGGAAGTGGAAGGTGCAGCATTGGAACACATAGCTGTGAAGTAAGAAGTATCAAAAAAACCCCAACAAAAACACAATGGGAATTGAAAGCATGCTTCATATTACAATATCAGGTCCCTTAATTCCCAAGAATTTGTCTTAGTTGTTTAGACAGAAGCTTGGTAGGCAAGAAGGGTAAAATTTGTAAATAGTCTTTTATCTTTGTTGACCTTGTCACAGATCTCAAAGAAGGGAGAGTGATTCCCAATCATTATAGATCAGGTTTTCAGATATATTGCACTGTCATTGTCATTTACACTTGTCAAAGTGAGTATAAGGGCATTGCTACCCAGCACAATGCAGTGTCCTGCAGACACACCCAAGCTAGCTCTACACAAACCTTTCAGAGCTAATTAGATGGGGTGGCATGCCTGAATATCATGGTTATACTAGCTAGCTTGTCCAATGCTAATTCAGGCTAGAATTGCATTGCACATGTACACATGCTTTACAATATTACCAGGACAGAACAGCAATATTTACAGCCACCTGTGATGTGCTTTGCAGATTTATTACATACATGGCTTCAAAATTAGACATGACATCCAATCCAACACCAGTTTGGGCCAAAAAAATCTGTTGGTGCCATTTCAGTACTATGTACCATTCCCTCCCCCACATCATTACAAACAGCAGCTGAAAGCTCACTTTTAATTTTCCGTTAAGTTTTCTTGCTTTATTAGTTACCTGCAGTGCAAAACCTCTAGCCACACTAGTAAATTAAGCCATTTATTCATGCAGAAGTGTCCATGACTTCCAATTCACAGATAATCATAGTATCATAGTACTTAGGGTCAGAAGGGACCTAAAGAGATCATTAGGTCCAACCCCCTACCCCAGCCAGGAACAAGTGCTGGGGTCATAACACCCCAGCCAAATATCTGTCCATCCTCCTCTTGAAGACCCCCAAAGAAGAAGAAAACAACACCTCCCTTGGGAGTCCATTCCAGAGCCTGTCAGCCCTAATTGTAAAGTAATGTCTCCTGATGTCCAGCCTGAACCTTCTCTCTAACAATTTGTGGCCATTATTCCTAGTAACCAAAGGTGGTGCCCGAGGGAACAGAGCCTCCCCCAGATTCCTTCTCAGCCTGGTCTTGTGGAAGCTGAATAGGTTCAGGCCCTTTAGCCTCTCTTTGTAGGGCCTGACCCACTGCCCCTTGACCATGCGAGTGGCCCTCCTCTGGACCCTCTTGATGCTAGCCACATCCCTCTTGAAGTACGGTGCCCAGAACTGGATGCAACTCCAACTGTGGCCTGTGGAGGGGAAGGATCACTTCCCTGGACCTGTTTGTGATGCATCTGTAGATGTAGGACAAGGTGCTGTTAGCCTTACTGACTACTTCCGTGCACTGGAGGCTCACATTCATCCTGGAGTAAGCAATCGTTCCAAGATCCCTTTCTGCCACCTTGTTGACAAGAAGGGTGTTTCCCAGCCTGTAGGTCTGCTGCTGGGTCCTTCTCCCTCGATGCAGCCCCTCGCACTTGTCCGCGCTGAATTCCATCCTATTCTCACCCGCCCACCTCTGTAATTTGACTAGCTGTAGCTAGATTCTGTTCCTCTCCTCCAGCATGCCCACCTCACCCCACAACTTAGTGCCTTCAGTGAATGTGGACAGCATGTATTCCACACTCACATCCAGATTGCTGATAAAGATGTTGAACAGTACAGGCCCCAGGACTGAGCCCTGTGGGACTCTACTGCCCACATCCCTCCAGGTCGAAAACAACCCATCCACCACCACTCTCTGGGTACGACCATCTAGTCAATTTGCCATCCATCTGACTGTGTAGGCATCAGTGTCGCAGGCACAAAGTTTTTTTTTAAGAGAATGTGGTGGGAAACCATGTCAAAGGCCTTCTTAAAGTCCAGGAAGACACATCTACCCCAATACGCTCATCCAGGGACTTTGTGACCTGATCATGAAAAGAAACAAGGTTTGTCAGGCAGGGTCTGCCCTCAATGAACCCGTGTTGGTTGCCTTTGAGCATTACTTCCCCTGCTGGGCTCTTGCAGATGTGCTCCTTGATCATTTTCTCAAAGGTCTTCCCAAGGACCAAGGTAAGACTGACCAGCCTATAATTGCTGGGGTCCTCTTTTCTCCCCTTTTTGTAAGTGGGGACCACATTGGCCCTTTTCCAATCCTCTGGTACCTGGCCAGTGCCCCATGAGTGCTCATAGAGCTGCGCCAGGGGCCCAGCTATGACCCCTGCCAGTTCCCTCAGCACCCTTGAGTGAAGAGCATCTGGACCTACTGATTTAAACACATCCAGCACCTCCAAAAGTTCCCTAACTAGGTCATCCCTGACCTTAGGCATGGTGGTGCCTCCCCTGGGTCCATCTGCAATTCTAGTGGGGGAGATGTCCTGGTCCCTGTTCAGGAATATGGAGGCAAAGAATTTGTTAAAGAGGTCAGCTTTTTCATTTGCTGCAATCACCAGGTTGCCAAGCCTATCCTGTAGGGGCCCCACATTACCCAGGGCCTTCTTCTTACTTCCTATGTATTTGAAAAAGGACTTTTTATTATCCTTAATTCTGGTTGCTAGTCCTAGCTCCATCTCTGCCTTGGCGTTCCTAATAGCCTTCCTGCAATCCCGAGCAACGGAGGTGTAATCCTCCTTGGTGATAGCCTCTTGCTTCCACTGTTTTTTTGCCTTCTTTTTTGCCTGCAGGCATCCCTGGATGCCTTTTCCAAGCCATGGGGGCTTCTTAGCACTCCTGCCCACCTTGGTGTGCATTGGGACCGATTCCCTTTGAGCTCAGAGGATTGTCTCCTTAAGGAACAACCACCCATCTTGGATTCCCATCTCATTGAAGCTCTGAGACCCCAATGCCTCTCCTACTAACCTTCTTAGCTTAGAGAAGTCAGCCCTGCTGAAGTCGAGGACCTCTGCCTTGATGCTTGCTTTCACCACCCTGTGCTGAATAGTAAATTCCAGCAGGCGATGATCACTGTCACCCAGGTGGTTGAGTACCTACAGACCCCTCACCAGGTCGCCGCCTGTGGCAAAGACCAAGTCCAGCAATGCATTTCTCTTGGTGGGACTATGCACCTCCTGGGTTAGGTGGAAGTCCTGTATCCTGGCTAGGAACCTATGTGACTGGTTGGACCTGGCTGACTGCTCCTCCCAGCAGATGTCTGGGTAGTTTAAGTCACCCATGACAACCACATCTCTTGACTTTACTGCCTCTGTGAGCTAACCTGAGAATTCCAGATCCAGCTCGTCCCCCTGGTGAGGCAGTGTGTAGTAGACGCCCACTATCAAGTCCCTTTCCCCATGCCCCCTTGCATTCTTACTTAGGGTGCCTCATTTTGCCCCTCCTCCAACCCCATCCTGACCATTGAGGGTGTGGATTGCTCTTTGATATATAATGCTACACTCCACACTGTTTTCCCTGCTCTGTCTTCCCTGTACAGCCCGTATCCCTGGATGTCTACTGCCCAGTCATGGGAAGAATCCCACCAGGTTTCCGTGAGCCCCTCTAGGTCTTGGTTTTTGCTAGCTAGCAGGAGGGCGAGTTTCTCCTGCTTATTCCCCATGCTTCGAGCATTTGTACGGAGGCATTTGAGGCCTCCTGTAGGTGCCAATGCTGTCCCCTTGTTCCTAAAACTTCCCTGGTCCCTGTCACTTACCTGGGTACTACCTTCTATGACCAGGCCACAAAATCCTTAGACGCAGGGGTAGCAGTAGACGCAGCCTTTCTGGACTTTAGGAAAGCCTTCGACACTGTCTCTCACCCCATTCTCATTAAAAAACTAGGGGACTGTGGTGTTGACACCTACACAGTCAAATGGGTCACTAACTGGCTGGAGGGCCGCACCCAGAGAGTGGTGGTGGATGGGTCTTATTTGACCTGGAGGGATGTGGGCAGTGGGGTTCCACAGGGCTCAGTCCTCAGGCCCACACTGTTCAACATCTTCATCAGCAACTTGGACAAGGGGGTAAAAAGCATTCTGTTCAAATCTGTAGATGACACTAAGATGTGGGGGGAAGTGGGCACACTAGAATGGGAGGAATAGGCTGCAATCAGACCTAGACAGGTTATAGGGGTGGGCAGATGAGAACAGGATGGGTTTCAACACTGACAAGTGCAAGGTACTGCACCTGGAGAGGAAGAACCAGCAGCATACCTACAGGCAGGGGAACTCCCTTCTTGTCAATGCAGAGGCAGAAAAGGATTTTGGAGTCATTATTGCAAAATGAACATGGGCCGACAGTGTGGGGACACGGTCAGGAAGGCCAACCTCACCTTGTCATGCATCCACAGATGCATCTCGAGCAGGTCCAAGGAGGTGATCCTCCCCCTCTATGCGACACTGGTCAGGCCACAGTCGGAGTACTGCAGCCAGTTCTGGGCACCGCACTTCAGGAGGGATGTGGACAACATGGAGAGGGTCCAGAGGAAGGCCACTCGCATGATCAGGTGGCAGCAGGGCAGACCCTACAAGGAAAGGCTAAGGGACCTGAACCTGTTCAGCTTCCACAAGAGAAGGCTGTGGGGGGATCTAGTGGCCTTTTACAAACTAGTCAGAGGGGACCAGCAGGCACTGGGGGAGTCCCTGTTCCCCTGAGCACTCCCAGGAGTGACAAGAAGTAACGGTCACAAGCTGGCAGAGGGTAGATTCAGGCTAGATATCAGGAGGCGCTACTTCACAGTCAGGGCGGGTTGGATCTGGAACCAAGAGAAGTGGTGCTGGCTCCTACCCTGGGAGTCTTTAAAAGGAGGCTAGATGAACACCTTGCTGGGGTCATTTGACTCCAGCACTCTTTCCTGCCATGGCAGGGGGTCGGACTTGATGATCTGCTCAGGTCCCTTCCAACCCTACAATCTATGACACTGTGAAACTACCTGTGTGTGTCATTTACCTGGGTACTACCTGTGTGTGGGTACTACCTGGCTTGACAGCAAAGTGTCCTCATTCCTCTGCATCCCCGCCCCCCAGCAAACTTAGTTTAAAGCTCACCGTAGGAGATAAGCCAGCCTGGAAGAAAAAAAGTCTTTACCTTTTGGGGAGAGATGAAGCCCTTCCCATCCGAGCATGTCCTCTGTGTGGAAATGCGGATTATGGTCCAAGAACCCAAGGCCCGCCTGGTAACACCAGCTCTAAAGCTGCCAGTTGACCTCACCGATGAATGTCTTGTGACACCATCCGTGTCTGCTCACTGGAAGGATAGAAGAAAAAAAAACACCTGTGCCCCTGTCTCCTTGAGCTTTGCCCCTAGAAGCTTGTAGTCTCTCATGATGCAGTCCAGATTGCCCCTGGCCATGTCATTCGTTCCCATGTGGATGAGGACAAAGGGGTAATGACCAGAGGGTCAGACGAGGTCTGGGATCATCTCCATGACTTCCTGAATCTGAGCTCCAGGCAGGCAACAAACCTCACGTGCCATGGGGTCAGAGTGACAAATGGGCCCCTCAGTTCCTCTCAGGATGGAATAGATGATGACGAGGACCTGGCATCTCTTCCTCTTGGTGTTCTGGTAGCTCTTGGCCTGTGCTGTGCTTGGAATGGTATTGGTTCCCTTGGGGGTATCCTCTCCTACCTCCTCCTCCATGGCTGCCAGAGCCTTGTACCTGTTCCCCAGCTGTACCTGGGGAACTGACACTGAGGTAGCATGAGTAGCCCTGGCTTTGGAGGTGACCATCTGCCATACATCTGCAGCGGGTCACTCTCAGGTGACTTCTGCTCTAGGTTCCAGACCCTGCAGAGAACAAAAGTACCTGTTAATTTTGTCCTCAGCTGCCCTAATTCCCCACAGCCTGCTGACCTCAGCCTGGAGCTCCCTCACCTGCTCCACCAAGGCCTGAAGGTGGGCACATGTGGGACAGGTGGGGGAACTCCCGCTGTCCCCTCCCCCCCCAGGCCACTGAGGCCCTGCCAGGCAGCCCCCACAGAAAGGCTCCAGCCCCCACCCCTTGCAGGCTCCATCTGGGTGGGGGCCACAGAGGAGCCCCGGGCGGGTAGTGCCACCTGTGTACTCACCATTATTGTACAGTGAAGTGTCCTCCTTTCTCCCCTGGTGAAGTCTCCAACCTGGCTCATTCTGCATGGCCACCTTGTGTGAATACTGGCATGCCCTTACAGAGGCTGTGTACTCCTGCCCACAATCTGGCTTGTGAACTGCCTCAAAACTGCTACCATTGGCAGTATCTGTTCACTGGCTTCCTGGTCACAGACAATAGGAAACATATCTATGATAGTGCATTCTGCATTCATTACTTGCTAAAGGGAGATGTGATTGGATTAGTAATGGGAATCAAGGACAACAAGAAGTCCTTCTTTAGGTACATAGGGAACAGAAGGAAAACTAATGTGAGTGTTGCCCCATTGCTCAACAAATCAGGAGAGCTGGTTACTGGCACCCAAGAGAAAGCTGAACTCCTGGTCTTTCACCGTACCAAGGGGAAAGCAATACCAGGTAGAGTACAGGATGATCATGGTAGGAATAATTGCCTTCCTACTATTGCTGTAGAATTGGTGTATGAACAATTAAAAAGAATAGACATATACAAGTCAGCAGGACTGGATGATCTTCAGTGCTGAAGGAGCTGGCTGAAGTGATTGTGGAACCCCTGGCAAAACTCTTCCACAACTTGTGGCACACTGGAGAAGTCCCTGAGGACTGGAAGACGGCCAGAGTTGTGCCCATCCACAATAAGGGCAGGAGGGAGGAGCCGGGTAACTATAGGCCAATCAGCCTAACTTCCATCCTAGGGAAAATCCTAGAAAAGTTCATCAGGGAGTCTATCTGCAAAAAGCTTGCAAAAGGTAAGATCCTGAATGACAGCCAGCATGGCTTTGTTGTGGGCAGGTCTTGCCTTACCAATCTCATCTCCTTCTATGACCAGGTAACTTGCCACCTGGACATGAGAGAACAAGTTGACATTGTATACCTAGACTTCCAAAAGGCCTTTGATCTAGTATCACACAATGTCCTCTGAGAAAATTTTAGGATTGTGGACTTAACTCTGAGACAGTCAGGTGGGTGAGAAACTGGTTGCAGGATAGGACCCAGAGAGTCATAGTGAATGGATGTGTGTCATCCTGGTGAGAAGTGGGCTGTGGTATCTCGCAGGGGTCAGTGCTCGGTTCAGTACTTTTCAACATCTTTATTAACGATTTGGATGTGGGGGTGAAGAGCACACTGGCCAAGTTCACAGATGATACCAAGTTATGGGGAAGCATGGTATTGCTTCCCCATGGAACAGGAATAGCCTTAGATCAGGGTGGGCAAAATGGTGGATCCAACTGGCAGCCAGACTCCATTTCCCTGCAATCGCAGCAGCCCCTGCCCACATGGCTGGGGCCGGCCTCCCCGAATGTGCAGGCTGCAGATCACGGCTCTGCCCTGGCCCTGCCTGGGGAGGGTTGTGGCTGGGGTGGCAGGGGAGGATTTGCCCACAGTCCCCCCTGAGGCAGGCAGAGCCTCCTGCCCCGCAGCGTTCCTCCAGGCCTGGGAACTGCACTCCTCCCACTCCTGGACCCAAGTACTGGGTCACCAGTGTGGCCCCATGCTCCTGCTTGCTGCCACTTCCTCCCACCTGCCACTTCCCTGTTCTCCCATGCCCGCCACTTGCTGCTCCAACACCATGTCCTAGCTGTTCCTGCCATCCCTGGTGCTGAAGCAGGGAAGGCCGGCCACTATGGGAGGAGTGAGGAGATAGCTGTCCCCAATGAGGGAAGAGGCAAAAAGTGGGCACATGGTGCACAGCATCAGCTGGGCAGGAGCACAGGGCCTGCACTGGTGCACTGGGGCAAGCACCAGTGGGGCCCAGAGTGGGTTGGCAGGAGCTCAGGCCTGGATTGGCAGGGTTCTATGAAGCTGGGGTGCCCTGTGCCAGGAGGGAGCCAAGGAACCAGTCTGGCTCCATAGAGCCCCAGGCAGCCCCTGCCCTGTGGTAGCTCCAGTGCACCAGCACAGGCCACATGCTCCCACCTGGCTGTTGTTGTGCTCCGTGAGCCCACTCAGTGCCCCTTGCCCGCCCACCCACCGCAGCTATTTTCCTGCTCCTCCTCCACCCACCAGTCAGCCAGTCTACTCAGCTTCAGCGCCAGGGATGGCAGGAGCAGTTGATGGCACCTGGGCTTACAGGAGTGCTGACAGAAGCTCTGCCTGCTGTGGGGGGGAGTGGGGGCAGGCTGTGGGCAAAACCTTTGCCTCCACCTAAGTCCAGCTACCTCATCTCCCTACAAGTGGCAGTAAAGTATCTGCATCACAAGCAAACACTCCTGGCAGCCTCACCAAACACTGCACGGCAGCAGTGACGGCAAGGGGGAGGCAGCTTTCTTCCACCAGAAGCAGCAGCTTGTGCCCAGCTGCTGCTGCTTCTGCTGTGAGCCCAGAGCTGGCACAGGGCCCAGGCTGGGCAGTGGCAGCATGTGACAAACTGGTGCTCAGCGCAGGAGAAAAGTGGTGCCTCCCCCTCCCACTGCCAGTGCTCCAGGGTGCAGCTGCTCACAGCCCACGTGGGGCTGCCTGTGCCTGGCAGAAGTGACACGGCGGAGGCACAGGACAGCACTGGGTGGCTGCACCAGGAAGTGCTGGTCACAGAGAGTGGGAGGGAGGGAGGCTGGTTTTCACCCATGCTGAGCACCTGTTTGTTTCATGCCCCCGCCGCTCATCCCAAACGGGCGAGCATGAGGTCAGGGCTGTGTGCACTCACCCAACCTCATGTACTGCAGGGCTGGGGTTAGGGGACTGGGAGCAAGTAGGCATGCAGGAGCTAGCAACAGCTGGGCAGGAGTACAGGGCCCACACTGGAGCCCTGGGGCCAGAGCCAGTAGGCCCCAGAGTGGGGAGGCAGGAGCATGGCAGCCTGGCCAGCAGGGACTATATGGAGCTGGACCAGCTCCCACTTTTCCCTGCTGGTGCAGCCCAAACCAGCTCCATAGACCCCTGCCCACCTATGCCCTGCACTCCTGCTGCCACACTCTGGGCCCAGACAGCACTGGCCCTGCGCTCCTGCACAGTCACTTGCTTCCACTCCTGTGCCCCCACCCATGGTTCACCCACTTTCCTGCCCGCCTGCCTCCTGCTCTGGCACCATCTGTCTCCTGGCTATATGGCCAGACATTGGGGCTCAGCAGAAGCCGGCCCAGCCCCGAGGACTGGGGTGACCACTACGGTCCTCCCCTGCCTCCCCACTCCCCACACCCACTCATCTTCTTAGCTGAATTTCCCGCTCTGGTGCAGGCATGAACAGCCCCATAGTCCCAGGCCAGAAGCCTCTGCTAGGCATGGGTTTCTGGCTAGTGGGGGAGTGGCTGGGCATGCCTTGGTGTTGCAGGACCCTGCCAGGGCTTTCCCTGGGTCCTACTGCACCTGGCTCCTTTCATCTTTGCCAGGAGCCAGGGGCAGATACATGTTCATAGATTCATAGATGTTAGGGTCGGAAGGGACCTCAATAGATCATCGAGTATGACCCCCTGCATAAGCAGGAAAGAGTGCTGGGTCTAGATGACCCCAGCTAGATGCTCATCTAACCTCCTCTTGAAGACCCCCAGGGTAGGGGAGAGCACCACCTCCCTTGGGAGCCCGTTCCAGACCCTGGCCACTCTAACTGTGAAGTTCTTCCTAATGTCCAATCTAAATCTGCTCTCTGCTAGTTTGTGGCCATTATTTCTTGTAACCCCCGGGGGCACCTTGGTGAATAAATACTCACCAATTCTCTTCTGTGCCCCTGTGATGAACTAATAGGCAGCCACAAGGTCGCCTCTCAACCTTCTCTTGCGGAGGCTGAAAAGATCCAGTTTCTCTAGTCTCTCCTCGTAGGGCTTGGTCTGCAGGCCCTTAACCATACGAGTGGCTCTTCTCTGGACCCTCTCCAGGTTATCCGCATCCCTCTTGAATTGCGGTGCCCAGAATTGCACGCAGTACTCCAACTGCGGTCTGACCAGCGCCCGATAGAGGGGAAGTATCACCTCCCTGGACCTATTCGTCATGCATCTGCTGATGCACGATAAAGTGCCATTGGCTTTTTTGATGGTTTCGTCACACTGCCGACTCATGTTCATCTTGGAGTCCACTAGGACTCCAAGATCCCTTTCCACTTCTGTGCTACCCAGCAGGTCATTCCCTAGGCAGTAGGTGTGCTGGACATTCTTCCTCCCTAGGTGCAGCACTTTGCATTTCTCCTTGTTGAACTGCATTCTGTTGTTTTCTGCCCACTTGTCCAACCTGTCCAGGTCTGCTTGCAGCTGTTCCCTGCCCTCCGGCATGTCCACTTCTCCCCATAGCTTTGTGTCATCTACAAACTTGGACAGAGTACATTTCACTCCCTCGTCCAAGTCACTGATGAAGACATTAAAGAGTATCGGTCCAAGGACCGAGCCCTGCGGGACCCCACTGCCCACACCCTTCCAGGTCGAAACCGACCCATCCACCACGACTCTCTGGGTGCGACCCTCCAGCCAATTAGCCACCCACCGGACTGTGTAGTCATCCAAGTCACAGCCTCTTAACTTGTTCACCAGTATGGGGTGGGATACCGTATCGAAGGCCTTCCTGAAGTCTAAGTATACGACATCCACCCCTCCTCCTGTGTCCAGGCATTTTGTAACCTGGTCATAAAAAGAAACTAGATTGGTCAGGCACGATCTGCCTGCCACGAACCCGTGCTGATTTCCCCTCAGCATAATTTGTCCTGCCAGGCTCTCACAAATGTGAGCCTTGATAATTTTTTCAAAGACTTTGCCAAGGATGGAGGTGAGACTGACAGGTCTATAGTTGCCCGGGTCCTCCTTCCTCCCCTTTTTGAAAATGGGGACCACGTTGGCCCTTTTCCAGTCCTCCGGGACTTGGCCCATGTGCCACGAGCTTTCAAATATTCCCACCAGTGGCTCTGCAATGATGTCGGCCAGTGCCTTCAGCACCCTTGGATGGAGCTCATCCGGGCCTGCCGACTTAAAGGCATCCAGTTCTTCCAAATGACTCTGCACCATTTCAGGGTCTATGCATGGAAGTCTGGTGCCTTGCTGCTGCCTCTCTACAACCCCAGTGAGAGACTTGTCATGCCCCTCACTTAGGAACACTGAGGCAAAGAACTCATTGAGGAGTTCAGCCTTGTCCCCCCTGTCTGTCACCAATTGTTTCTGCCCATTTAGCAGGGGTCCTATTCCTCCCTGGGCCTTCCTTTTACTCCCTATATATCTAAAAAACAATTTCTTGTTGTCTTTTACTTGGGTTGCCATCCTCAGCTCCATGGTAGCTTTGGCCCGTCTAACTGCCTCCCTACAAGCACGAGCAGAGGAGGTATATTCATCTTTAGTGATCTCTCCCTGTTTCCACTTTTTATGTGCTCCCCTTTTGTCCCTTAGGCTGCTCTGGATTTCTCTGGTCAGCCAGGGAAGCCTCCTGGCCCCTTTCCCTCTTTTGCCTCGCTCGGGGATCGTCTTGCTTTGTGCCCGAAGGATCGTTTCCTTAAGGCACAGCCACCCTTCTTGGGCTTCCATCTCTTCAAATCTCCTACTCTGCAGTGCGTCCTTGACTAATCGCCTGAGTTCATTGAAATCAGCTTTCCTAAAGTCTAGCACTTTCACCCTACTAGTTACCTTACCCACTCGCCGTCTTAGGGTGACAATATTTAGAACTTGGGGAGCATTGCATTTGCAGCTGAATAAAAAGGCTATAACCTGTGGCCCTGCAAAAGCTGCTAACCACAAGGCAGAATGATATCTAAGCCAGACATTTGCTTATGCTAAGTAACCATCTTAACTATGTTAACCAGTTTTCTGAGAAAAAGCAGCAAGTGAGTCTGTGTGAGTGTGTGCTGTGAATGAAGTGAAGCTTTAGGAATGTGAAAGATGGCAAAACATGGGACTGAAAAATAGACTGGAATGTGAAAACCAACACATAATTGGTAACAGAATCCAAAATAAACATATACAAAAAGGTGAATGGTAAAGAAGCCTCCAAAGTCTGCGCATTGACCAAAGAAGAGGAGTCAACGTCTTAGACACGTGTTCTTAGCAAAAAGGCATGTAAATGAGTACAATGCATAGGCAATTCCATGCTAATGAAGTAAACAGTAAACAGAGGCAGAGCTTGAGATAGGAGGAGATGAACAGAACATAGGAGGAGAGAGGGTGGAGTGAATTTTAATGAGCGTGAATCAAGGTGTATAAAATGTGAAAAGAACTATTGTTCACTGCAGGTCCCCAGTTTGTTGGGTTCTTTTGGGATCTGGCCTGAAGCTGTCTCCATTCTGAATAAAGCTGTTATGAGCAATGTGTGCTTCTGTTTGCTCCCTGCCTGCTCCAGCTAATGAGTAACAGGACCCATGAGCAATTGGATCGTTGTCTCCCTAGTCATTGGGCGCCTCATGGAGTCGGGGTCTAACAATAAATATTAATTTTGTAAAGTTTTTAGGGGACCCACGGGCCAGATGGAATGGCCTGGTGGGTTGGATTCAGCTTGTGGGCCGTGTTTTTCTCACCACTATTCTAGCGGGCATGGGTGCACTGTGGGAGGTGTAGTTGCTTGTGGTGTGCATCCCTTCCTTTCCCAAAAGGGCAGAGCTAGGACACATGGGGAGACTTAACTATATACAGATTTAATAATCAAGAACATGGGGTAAAATTACAACACATATACAGTAACAGTAGAAATTATAGGGGATAGAGATACCCCTCAGTGTGAAACACTCCTGATACCGGTGAGGAATTGGAAAAGCTAGAGGTCTCAGCAAATGTTATGCCTACTTATACTCTAAAAGGTGAGCATCGAATGACAGAGCATGAGGCACGGGGTTCACAAAATGTAAGGCAGGAGGGAAAGGACCTGAGCCCTAGCTGCCCCTTTGCCCTGCCCAATCACCCCAATCAGGGGTCACCAAAGGAGAGGGGAGGGGGAAGAAAAGCACCTCTTCCTGATGGGTGGGGAATTCCCCCTTCCCAACTGCTCAGCCCCCTTCAGGAGGCTCAGACACTCAGAGACCCTCTTATCCTCCGTCCTGCGGGGCCCTGGGCTCCTTTCCACTCCAGGGAGTCCCCTGCCACCTGCTCATGGGATTGGGGACACCGGCTGCCTATTGCGAGCTGACGATCCCGGTCCCTCCTGGACACTCCGTTTACCAACCTCTACACCAGGGCTTGGCCATGTGCTGGGGGGTGGGGTGGAAGTGGTTTGCCACATCACTTCTCGTGGCCTTCCTGGGGCTCTGCCCTGCTCTGGAATCCTTTACGCACAGTCCTGTGCACCAAGTAGGCCTCCCACCCCCTAGCCGCTGCCTCAGGCCTCGGAACTCGGGTTCCCACCGGGGACCTTCAGCGCACTGCCCTGTGTGCCAAGCCAAGCCACCGATAACGGCATCAAGGCTTCGGTACCAGCTGAGACCCTCCACACACTGCCTGTGTACCGAGCGCCTGGCCTCTCACTGGGGTGGTTGGAGACCGACCACCGCCTGGGCTCCAAGGCTCTTTTGGGGTGACCACCCCACCCTGCTGTTCAGCTCAGTCAGTTCTTCATAGCTCCCTCTTTGCCATCTCTCATTAACCTCTCTGGAACCTAGTATGCTGCCTTTTTTTATCCCTGTCAGGGGTTCCACCCCCAGCTGGTAAACAGACCAATCAGGAGAGAGAGAGAGCGCAAGTTCTCTCTCTGGTCCATTTTTTTCACCTTTCCCTGGAATAGAGGAGGGGCAAGCCTTCTCTCCACCATCACCTAATTGGTCAGGGAAGAGAATCCCCCACCAATCATGTTTGAACTTTTACAACTCGGTCCTTGGACCGATACTCTTTAATGTCTTCATCAGTGACTTGGACGAGGGAGTCAAATGTACTCTGTCCAAGTTTGCAGATGACACAAAGCTATGGGGAGAAGTGGACACGCCGGAGGGAAGGGAACAGCTGCAGGCAGACCTGGATAGGTTGGACAAGTGGGCAGAAAACAACAGAATGCAGTTCAACAAGGAGAAATGCAAAGTGCTGCACCTAGGGAGGAAAAATGTCCAGCACACCTACTGCTTAGGGAATGACCTGCTGGGTGGCACAGAGGTGGAAAGGGATCTTGGAGTCCTAGTGGACTCCAAGATGAACATGAGCCGGCAGTGTGACGAAGCCATCAGAAAAGCCAATGGCACTTTATCGTGCATCAGCAGATGCATGACGAATAGGTCCAGGGAGGTGATACTTCCCCTCTATCGGGCGCTGGTCAGACCGCAGTTGGAGTACTGCGTGCAATTCTGGGCGCCGCACTTCAAGAAGGATGCGGATAACCTGGAGAGGGTCCAGAGAAGGGCAACTCATATGGTCAAGGGCCTGCAGACCAAGCCCTACGAGGAGAAACTAGAGAAACTGGATCTTTTCAGCCTCCGCAAGAGAAGGTTGAGAGGCGACCTTGTGGCTGCCTATAAGTTCATCACGGGGGCACAGAAGGGAATTGGTATTTATTCACCAAGGCGCCCCCGGGGGTTACAAGAAACAATGGCCACAAACTAGCAGAGAGCAGATTTAGATTGGACATTAGGAAGAACTTCTTCACAGTTCGAGTGGCCAAGGTCTGGAACGGGCTCCCAAGGGAGGTGGTGCTCTCCCCTACCCTGGGGGTCTTCAAGAGGAGGTTAGATGAGTATCTAGCTGGGGTCATCTAGACCCAGCACTCTTTCCTGCTTATGCAGGGGGTCGGACTCGATGATCTACTGAGGTCCCTTCCGACCCTAACATCTATGAATCTATGAATCTATGAAACTGTTGTTCAAGCTGCTATTGGCAAGCCTGTCACATCTAGGCGCCCCCAGGGGTTACAAGAAATAATGGCCACAAGCTAGCAGAGAGCAGATTTAGATTGGACATTAGGAAGAACTTCTTCACAGTTAGAGTGGCCAAGGTCTGGAACGGGCTCCCAAGGGAGGTGGTGCTCTCCCCTACCCTGGGGATCTTCAAGAGGAGGTTAGATAGGCATCTAGCTGGGGTCATCTAGACCCAGCTCTCTTTCCTGCCTATGCAGGGGGTCGGACTCGATGATCTATTGAGGTCCCTTCCAACCCTAACATCTATGAATCTATGAATCCTCCCCTGTGGGATGCTTCATTGTCTCCAGTGAAGTACAGACCCTAAGCCTGGGGACTACTGGGCCCAAGCGGTACCTCCCCTGGCACTCCAGGGCATCGTAAGTGAAACAGTGGACTGGCTGTTGATCATTCCTCAGCCAAGGGTAGTGGTCTGGGGCAGGACTCCATGATGGTCCTGGTGACTCAGGTTCCCTTTCACTCATGGAGCCCCCCACTTGCAGTTGAATGTATGGGAATGATTTCCACTCTGGAGCATGCAGGTGAGTCATCCCCACCTTCAGCCCCACCAGGTGAGGCCACACTGGTTGCAGCTTCGAAGTCTCTTTCACTTTCAGGAGCAGCAGCCTCTAAGCTTGGGTGAAATTCAGTGTGGTACCACCAGTCAGAGTCAGAGTCTGAGTCTGATTCTTCTCAAGGAGCCACAGGTACAAGTTCGTTGGTAGGAAGACTCACTCTACTTGAAGGCCAAGGCCTCTCTTCTCATGGCTGTACCTCAGGCAGAGAGGGCCCCATTAGTTCGCTGATGGGCAGCAAGAGGTTTTGATGGTTTACTTGACTCCAACTGCACAATCTCAGGGGCAATCTCATATCCTAGGAGGTCTCCCAGCTGGTGCACCAATTAGCCTCAGGTTTCACAATAGCATCCAGTCCCCTTCTTGCAGCCCTTGATCATGGACTTGGGCATCATAATGCTGTTTGTGGTGTTGGATTCTCTCAGCAGTCTCAGTTGCTAGCCAATATGCACGATGCAGGCAATCCTGGGGTTATTGCACATATTGACCATGAGTCAACTGTCTGTCGTAGGCTCATTCCACCCCAAACATAAATCTGTGGGTAATCAGGGTTCCCTCCCGAACATGAGAAAATATGGTCTGATGATCAGGCTCCAGGGACAGCCATGATGCCCCTGGTGACCCTATAACTTGTGCCCTACTCTGCCTCTAGGGTACCCTCCTCTCCTGCCACACCTTGATGTACTTGTTAGATTGAAAGGGAGGCTATCTAATGTTCCTAGAGTGAGCCTCAATCTGTCTAATAGTCAGCAGGCTCCCCCTGGATACTATTGGTCTCAATCCTGCCCTTAAGCTGTGCGGGCACTCTCAGCCTGTCCATGCCCCAGGACACCTGTCAAACTTAAGAGCTAATTATGTGGCTTGGATCACCCCTTACACCATGTCCATGTGTTTTCAGATGTCACTGTATCATCACTCAGGTGGGGCATTTGTTCCCCCCAAAGCCACCAAACCACCTCAGACCTTTGCTCCCTTGTTGGGGATTTGGCCTGCTGGCTTCCACCCCTCAACTCTAGCTGGTCCCTTAGCCAAGGCCCACTGCTCTGAACCTAGCTTCTGGGCTCCAGCCCCTTATCTTGCCCTCTGGGGCCTTCATTTCTTCCCTTCTCAGGCTCTGGGCCCTCTGGCCCCAAGCTCTGCCCCTCTCAGACTGCTGGTCTCTGCCCTCTGGGCCCTCCCTGGTCTCTGCCCTCTCTTGGGCTGCTGGGATGGTGCACGGGGCACTGGAAGCCTGCAAAGCCTAATTTTCCCCGAGCATGCCTGGGTTTCCAGCACCCTGTGCATCATTGCAATTTGTTCCATAGCAAAATAAAATACATCAGACGTGTTTTACTTTGCTAAGTAACAAAGTCTTTTAAAGCAAGATACACCACCTCACATGTACAGTGTGATGAAATTAAAACAAAATACACTGCTGCAGATGTAAGCAGTGACACCATTAAAGCGGTGCAAAAGGGAAATTAAGCTGCTTTGAAGACCAATTTTGCCATGTGTACAAGTGCCCTATATATGCAATTAATTCAAAGCAATAAACTGCAGTGCTTATTGCCCTGGAGCTTACTGCTCCCAGGTGTGCCATTTGAATGTGTGCATGGGACCGCAGAACATTGAGCCAGGTCAGAACAGCCCTGGCTGGCAGGGGTCTTAGGGGGTCAGCCTGCCAGCGTGGGGTGACTCTGACCTGGCTAAATGTGCTGTGGAGGGGCTGGTTGGGGAACAACTGTGCATGGAGCATGGAGCTTGCTGGCAGGCAACCCCTGGACTGAAGCACCCTTATGTCTCAGTCAGCGTCTACACATGCAGTACTGTGGAGTAAAAAACTCATGCTGTGGAGTTTATTAGTTTACTCCAGCCTAATAGCCCTGCACATGTAGACCCTAAGATGTTTAGTGTGAAGCTAATTAGTATTCTCTACAATAAAGATCTCATGTAGACATGCCCTGTTACACCTACCTTTTACCCAGTATATCACTAGTTAGATTATTCAAACAGAGGACCCAAGGAATTATAGACTGATTAGCCCAACCAAAATTGCCAGGAAGTTACTGGAGCATATTATAAGGAAGGTCTTTTGGAGGATGAAAGACTGATCATGAGCAGCCATCACTGCTACAAATTAACTAAATGGGTGGATGAAAGAAATGGCAACTGGATCAATAGCAGCAAGCAAAGGGTGGATCTATAAATGGATCTATATCAGAATGGCAGGAATCATAGAATCACAGAAAATTGGGGTTGGAAGGGACCTCAGGAGGTCATCTAATCCACCTCTCTGTTCAAAGCAGGACCATTCCCAACTAAATCATTTCAGCCAGGGCTTTGTCAAGCCGGACCTTAAAAACCTCAAAGGATGAAGATTCTACCACCTCTGTAGGTAACCTGTGCCAGTGCTTCACCACCCTCCTAGTGAGAAAATTCTTCCTAATATCTAACCTAAACTTCCTTTGCTGCAACTTGAGACCACTGCTCCTTGTTCTGTTATCTGCCACCACTGAGAGCAGTCTAGTTCCATCCTTTTGGAACCACCCTTCAGGTAGTTAAAGGCTGCTATTAAATCCTTTCTCAGTCTTCTCTTCTGCAAACTAAATAAACCCAGCTCCCTCAGCCTCTTCTCAAAATTCATGTGCCCCAGTCCCTGAACCATTTTTGTTGTCCTCCACTGGACTGTCTCCAAGTTGTCCACATCCTTTCTATAGTAGGGGGAGGGGGCACAAAACTGGACACAAAACTCCAGATGTGGTCTGCAGAATAGAGTGGAATAATTACTTCCCTCAATCTGCTGGCAAGGCTCCTAGCAATGCAACCCAGTATGCCATTAGCCTTCTTGGCAGCAAGGGCACACTGATGGCTCATATTCAGCTTATTGACCATTGTAACCCCCACATCCTTTTCTGCAGAGCTGCTGCCCACCCAGTCAGCCCCCAGCCTGTACTGGTGCAGGCAACAATCCTGTGATTGTTCCAGCCGAAGTGCTGGATTTTGCACTGGTCTTTATTGAACCTCATGAGATTTATTTTCTCTAAATCCTCCAATTTGTTTAGGTCATGCTAAATCCTAGCCCTACCTTCCAGCATATCTACTACATCCCCTAGCTTGGTGTCATCCACGAACTTCCTGAGAGTGCAATCCATCCCATCTTCCAGATTGTTAATGAAGATACTGAACAAAACTGGCCCCAGGACTGACCCGTGGGGCACTCCACTTGAGACTGGCTGCTAGCTAGACATTGAGCCATTGATTACTACCCTTTAAGTCTAATAATCCAGCCACCTTTGTGTCCACCTTACAGTCTATTCAGTCCAATAGGAAGTTTTGAGTAAAGTCCCACAGGAGTCTGTCCTAGGCCCATTGCTGTTAGACACTGTGGTATAAAAAAAGCAAAGGCCTTAAACTTTGATCAAAAAAAGGTTGTAAAGATAAAACAAAAGGCGTTGTGTAAAAGTGTGGGCTAGGAAAAGAGGAAGAATGTCTGGCCTTGTGGTAATCAGCGTTTACTGAGACAGTAAGAAAAGAGTGTTTTGTAATAAAGAAATGAAAATAATGTTTATGTAACTGTTACCGCAGCTAGGTTTCTAAAAAATTTCACTATACGTTCACATGAATTGTAGGTGGCTGTTAAAAAAGTATATAAGCCTTTTGCTTTAACGTTTAGGGAGGGAGCCCCCTCCAAGTGCATGGTGAATCCATGTCACTTTGGGGCCCCTCCTACAGCTGTAGCTCTATCCAAATAAAGCTTCTGCTGACCTGACCCAAAAGTTTGCTGCATGTGTTTTCCGTGACAACACTGTGGGTGCATCTACACATGTGCTTTATTGTGCAGTTGACAATTAGATGCACAGTAAAGAATAACATTCTACACATGCACTAGTACTAGGGTGCAGTAAATTAATAAACTCTGCCATAAGATAGTACTATCAGGGACAGTACTATCTTATGGCTGAGTCATTTCCTGCACTGAAACACACATGTAGATGGTGACCAGGTGGGGGCTAGATCTCTACCTGCTGCCTAGCCATAAAGCTCTGCAGGTTCTGCACCCTTGTGTTCCAGCCAGCCCCTCTGCTGCCTAACACTGCCACGCAGAGGCCAGAGCTGACTGCCTGAGCCAGCTGCCAGTCTAGATCTGCTTTGCCCTGGTTCAGAGTGCAGGTGTCCCAGGTGCATGTGTAGATGTTGCACCTGGGAGCAGTTTATTCTGACTCAAAGAGCTCCAGAGTTTATTGCGTTGCATTAAGTGAACATGTGTAGCAAAACCCCCAGTTTTTCTTTTTTTTTTTCTTTTTAAATGCATTCCCTCCCCTTCTCCAACCATTTCTGACTTTTTCTTTCCCTCTCTATTCCCTATAGATAAGTGAGCTAAGACATAGGATAAGCTTCAGCATTTTATTTTGGTAGCAAGTTCTATATGTTTTATTTTTTTCTCCTTCTTTATATTGCATAATTATTATGTTTATATTGATTTTTACTGTTCTATATTACTGTTTTACTGGTACTATATGATTTAGGCCTTCATATGTAAGTTAGCATAAGTCATATCAAGCTTCCATTTTGTTTGTCAAGTTTCCATCCTGTCCCCAGGCCCGGTTGTGCAACCCATGACTCACACCTACCCCTCCTATGTAACTTGGTTCTTGAATGAATGAGGACGAATGAGGGTGCTTGAGAGACAATGGCAGTAGGTCTAAAAATAGCTCCCTCTGAATGACTGAACCATCAACACCAATACCTGGACCATTGACCCAGTCCTTGGAACCATCCATCAGCATTCAAGAAACAAAAGATGAGGCAACCCACCATTGTGGTAGGCTGCACATGCTCAGTAAGAACACCTGGAGCCCTCTGGGACAGGACTGACATTGCCTGGACAGGCCCTCCCCATTGGAGATCATAGGTAGTCTGCCCCATAAAAAGGGGTAGTGAAGACTGACTCCTTGAGACACCCTGTCCATCTGGACCAGCACCATGCCACACCACTTATCCACCCAGAGGCCCTGCCAGTGACCCTCTCTCTGGACAACACCTACTGGACAAGGGCCCTCTTTTGCTCAAGGACCCCTATAGGGTGCCATAATGAAGAGGTAGAACAACTTTTCTCTCTTGCAGCAGAGAGTAGAACATGGACCAATGGCTTGAAGTTACAGCAAAGTAGGTTCAGATTGGATATCAGCAATATCTTCTTCATGTTACAACAATGAGGCAATGCAGTAGACTGCTTAGGAAAGTTGTGGAATCTCCATTATTGGAGATTTTCAAATGCAGATTGAATAAATATTGGTCAGGGATGATCTAGGAGTAGTTATGCCTGGAGTGATCTGTAAAGAGCAACAGTTGGAAGCCCAGGAGTCGTCACCTCACACAGATTGCTGAGGGATAATAAGAAAAGTTCTGTAGTAGGTGGATATTGGAAAGGACCATGCTCAGCAGCAGGAGAATGAAGCAGATCTCCACAACTGGCTTATTTAGGAAAGAAAATTAAAATGGGTGTGATAAGCTTATGGAAGGAATACAGAAAAAGGAATTCTAGCTATCTAATTAGAGGGTGTGACATGCAGAGCTATGATTCCTGTCCTCAGGTTGAAGAGTGGATTGGGGGTGTTTGGATTTTCTTCTGGGCTTTGCTGGTTGTCTCATAGGCCTGGGGAGGGATGTTTTTCCCTCGTTTTGCTACTGGTGCTGTGGGGAGAGAAAGGGGTTGCCTTCTTCAGAAGCACTTGGTGTTTTCTACAAACAAGGCTGTGGATTTTGAGTGCCAGTGCTCCTGTTAGGACTAAAACCTCAACTTTCCTGATTGAGGGTCTTGCCTGAATCACCACATTTATTCATGGATGATCCTGCCTTGAGCTGGAGTGCATGCCAGCTGATGTTGTGAGGTCCTTTCCAGGCCTACTTTCTTATGATCCTATTTGGTATCAGGAAGGAATTTTACCTTGGGTTCTTGTTCACGTGACAGGAGTTTAGCCCAGTGTCTCAATCTGTTTCCCTTAAATTGACATCAATTTATTCCATCACTGTGTACATGTGACTGCTCAAAAATCTCCAAAATTGCTCCATGCTCTATTGAAAGTTAAATACTGTAGGGGACATTGCATAACAATCCAAACCACTGACCTCTTATTACTAAATTACAGCAGGGGAAAGCTATAGCTTACACAATGCTGATATGTGCAGATCAGCAACAGTTGTGGTGTGTCATTAATTGACATATTTTAGTTAGGTGTAAGTTCAGTACTTTCATTAATGTCATCATTGAATACACATATTTTTAAACATTTTTTTCTTCCTCTTATTTGTAATTAATCATTATGTATTATATTTTTTAGGTTTTTATTATTTTTATATTTATCCTTTTTATTCAAGTAGTTTATTTACTGTTACAATCCACTTGTTGTATTCCTTTTTTTCTCCTCAACCACAGCGCTCGGCCAGGCAGCTGGTGAGAGTGAGTTTGATGGGTGGGGAGTCTGTGGTGGAGGGATCTGAGCCTATCCAGCCCCTGCCACACAGCAGGCCTGGGCTGTACTCAGGATGGCAGTGAGTTTGGGGGTGCTTGCTTTTGGGGGTTCAAACTGATGCAGCCCCCCTGTATGGTGGCTGGCCACACAATAGCCCTGGGCTGTGCTCAGGATGGCAGTGAATTTGGGGATGTTTGCTTTTCTGGGTCCAAGCCACTGCAGCCCCTGTGTGCTGAGGATGGTCACACAGCAGCCCCAGGCTGCACTCTGGACAGCAGGGGTAAAAAATTGTGGGTGCTCAGCAGAACACATTAATCACTGAACCCCAAATCCAGGCTTGGATGTCTACTGCTTGTGTCATGTCATGTCCCATTATCACAGCCACAGCTAGTTGCCAGAACCAACAACAAAATCCCGCTCACATTTTTTCCATTCTTAGACAACAGCCGCTTTTTGCATGAGACACTAGGGCAGTGCAAAATTGCACTGTCTGCTTCATTTTGACGTTGTTTCAACTCATTTCAAGCTTGAAACAGTGAAATCAAAATGAAATAAAGGGCTTCAAACCAGCCTTAAAATGAAATGAAGGCAGTTGAAACATTTTGAAAGTTTCAAAACATTTTGAGCTTCAAAGCTGAAACTGGGCTTGCCTGCAGGGAAACAGAAAGTAAGGAGAGGGAGGGAGAAGACGGGGGAGGACTGCTCTGATATTGACTGTGTAGCTGGCCAGTGACTGTGATCCTTCTCTGAGGATCCCAGTGATCTGGGGGAGGGATGGAAAAACAGCATAAAAAGCAGCATTGTGTGAACTGGCCTGCTTTCCAGCAGTTCAGCAGTGTCAGACAACTAAGTCTACTAGCGCTGATCTGAAGGATTTCCTACTTGCTAGCCTAGCCTAGTCTAGCAAGAGGGATTCCAGAATACCTTTTCGTTTCTCCTAGTGGCTTTTATTTTATTATTATATTAATTGATTTATTCTTTTCAATTTTATAATTATATTGGATAGGATATTACTGTAGAATTTAATTTATATAGGAATGGAAATACATTTATATTTTATTTCTATATATTGAAAGCTTGCAGCATACATACATTATAGAATTTATATAGGAAGAAAGATATATTTATATTTTTATATACATTTATACTTTGCACCACACACACATTATTGAATTTATATAGGAGTAAAGACACATTCATTTATTCATAGTATATTCTTTTTATACATTTCTACTTTGTGCCTCTCACACATTATTCAAGTTATATAGAAACATGAATAAATTTATATATTTGTATAAAAGGAAGGCATTATGAAACACATCATGAAGCATGGTGGAAAGGCAGGTGGTGGCAAGCCTTCAGGGAGGGGCAGAAGAGGGGGTAGGAGGAGTGGTGTAAGTTCCCCTGCTCCCAAACTGAGAGACAGCTTCTTTTCTCCAGCTAGCATGAATGAGACTTCCACAAGCATCAAGGAAAGGGGAGCAGAGCCAGTGCCACTGCCTGTGCCTAAGATCACACCCCCTCCAAGAGCACCAGTTGTAATCCCCTCCACACCATGATAGCAACAAGCAGCATCACCAGCATGAGAGTCTCCTCCACATCCATTTTATTTCCCATACTGAACCTTCCAGTACCAGAGGAAGAGCTGGAGCTTGATCTGGATGCCAGTGCCCTAGCAAGGGAAATTCTGGGGAAGGAGGGGGAAGCATCTGAGTTTGTGCTCCACACCCCTCAAGTTTCCTTTAGAGCCAGGTCTCCTTCCCCAGAAGGCACTTCAGAGGAGGTTGATGTAGAAGTTGTGGAAGCAAGCGGCTCAGCTGAGTCCACTCCTCCTGTTGCTGTGCTTCTGCTTGCTGAGAAGGGGGAAAATGCAGCATCCACACATGCACCCCCACCCCAGAAGTGAGCAGGTAGTGTGGTCTGAAATCATTTTGAGCTGGCATATTATCCCACATATACTGTTTGCCTGCACTGCTGAGCCAAAACCAGCTGGGGCAAGGGAACGAAACACATGAGCACCATGGGGATTCTGATACATCTCCACAGACACCACCCCCTTGCTATTGCTCCTCCTCAGCCTGGCACCAGCAGGATCATGCCCAAAAGAAAGGTCCCCTCTCATTCCAAAGCCCCCATCCCCCCAAAGCAGAGGCAGGTCACCCTGGAACAGTGGGCAAAAGGTGGACAGAAAGAAGGGCGCATTGCAAGGGCAAACAAGATCACCCAGAGCATTGGGGAGATGCTTCTTGTTGATGACCAGCCCTTCTCCTTAGTTGAGCAGCCAGGGTTCAGGTGTTGTGGCCCCATCCTACCAAGCACCCACATGCACCACCTTCTGCAGGACAGTGGTGCCCTCCTTGTATGAAAGATGCAGGGAGTACATGAGGGAGGAGCTGCACAAGGTAGGTATATAGGTGGCCTTACACTTTACCTTGGACATCTGGAGCACCTGGGGTGGAGATCACACCTCCCTCTCCCTCACAGGACATTGGTGCAACTAGTCAGGCCATCGGTGGGCTCTCCTTCAAGCCAAGGTGATGGATGAGTCCCACACAGCAACAGAGATCATGGGGGCCATGAACTTCTTGGTACAGGGGTGGCTCTTTGGGCAGGGCAAACTCACTTGTGGGTTCATGGTCACCAACAACTTTGTTGGCATCCGCTGTGTGGCACACAAGTTCCACCTCATTGTCAGGGACACCTTGGAAGGGGACAGGGCTGAAGGTGGCAGGCTACTTCCATCAGAGATTCATAGATTCATAGGTGTTAGGGTCAGAAGGGACCTCAATAGATCATCGAGTCCGACCCCCTGCATAGGCAGGAAAGAGTGCTGGGTCTAGATCACCCCAGCTAGATGCATATCCAACCTCCTCTTGAAGACCCCCAGGGTAGGGGAGAGCACCACCTCCCTTGGGAGCCCATTCCAGACCTTGGCCACTCTGACTGTGAAGAAGTTCTTCCTAATGTCCAGTCTAAATCTGCTCTCTGCTAGCTTGTGGCCATTATTTCTTGTAACCCCCGGGGGCGCCTTGGTGAATAAAAACTCACGAATTCCCTTCTGTGCCCCCGTGATGAACTAATAGGCAGCCACAAGGTTGCCTCTCAACCTTCTCTTGCAGAGGCTGAAAAGGTCCAGGTTCTCTAGTCTCTCCTCATAGGGCTTGGTCTGCAAGCCCTTGACCATATTAGAGGCCCTTCTCTGGACCCTCTCCAGGTTATCCGCATCCCTCTTGAAGTGCGGTGCCCAGAATTGCACGCAGTACTCCAACTGTGGTCTGACCAGCGCCTGATAGAGGGGAAGTATCACCTCTTTGGATCTATTCGTCATGCGTCTGCTGATGCATGATAAAGTGCCATTGGCTTTTCTGATGGCTTCGTCACACTGCCGACTCATGTTCATCTTGGAGTCCACTAGGACTCCAAGATCCCTTTCCACTTCCGTGCCACCCAGCAGGTCATTTCCTAGGCAGTAGGTGTGCTGGACATTTTTCCTCCCTAGGTGCAGCACTTTGCATTTCTCCTTGTTGAACTGCATTCTGTTGTTTTCTGCCCACTTGTCCAACCTGTCCAGGTCTGCTTGCAGCTGTTCCCTGCCCTCCGGCGTGTCCACTTCTCCCCATAGCTTTGTGTCATCCACAAACTTGGACAGAGTACACTTCACTCCCTCGTCCAAGTCACTGATGAAGACATTAAAGAGTATCGGTCCAAGGACCGAGCCCTGCGGGACCCCACTTCCCACACCCTTCCAGGTCGAAACCGACCCATCCACCACGACTCTCTGGGTGCGACCCTCTAGCCAATTTGCCACCCACCGGACTTTGTAGTCATCTCACAGTCTCTTAACTTGTTCACCAGTATGGGGTGGGATACCGTATCGAAGGCCTTCCTGAAGTCTAAGTATATGACATCAACCCCTCCTCCTGTGTCCAGGCATTTTGTAACCTGGTCATAAAAAGAGACTAGATTAGTCAGGCACGATCTGCCTGCTATGAACCCATGCTGCTTTCCAAGAGAAATCAATAGGGGCAAGATGCTACAGGACAAACAAGCAGACCTGAACATCCCACAGCACAAAATCATGCAGGATGCGGAGACTCAATAGAACTTCACATAACTGATGCTCAAGAGGCTGGTGGAGCATAGAATCATAGAATCATATCATAGAATCACAGAAGTAGGGTCAGAAGGGACCTTGCAGATCTTCAAGTCCAATACCCTGCCGGGCCAAGAGGGAAACTGGGCTCAAGTGGCCCCAGCCAGGTAGGCATCGAGCCGCTTCTTAAAGACCCCCAGGGTAGGAGGCAGCACCACTTCCCTTGGAAGTTGGTTCCAGATCCTCGCTGCCCTAACTGTGAAGTAGTTTCTACAGATGTCTAATCTAAACCTACTCTCCAACAACTTGTGGCCGTTATTCCTTATTATCCCAGGGGCACTAGGGGAAACAAGGTCTCCCCCAAACCCTTCTGGTCCCCCCTAGTGAGTTTATAGATGGTCACAAGGTCCCCCCTCAGCCTTCTCTTGTGAAAGCTGAACAGGTTCAGGTCCTGTAGCCTCTCATTGTAGGGTCTGCCCTGCTGTCCCCGGATCCTGAGGGTGGCCCTCCTCTGGACCCTCTCAATGTTGTCCACATCCCTCTTGAAGTAGGGTGCCCAGAACTGGACACAGTACTCCAGCTGCAGCCTGGCCAGTGTTGTGTAGAGGGGGAGGATCACCTCGTTGGCCCTACTTGAGATGCACCTGTGGATGCACGATAGGGTCCGGTTAGCCCTGCTGACCGTGACCTCACATTGTCGGCCTGTGTTCATCTTGGAGTCAATGATGATGCCAAGATCCCTTTCTGCCTCTGTGCTCTCAAGAAGGGAGTTTCCCATCTTATAAGTGTGCTGCCCGTTACTACTGCCCAAGTGCAGCACCCTCCACTTGTCAGTATTGAAAAGCATCCTGTTTTTGTTAGCCCACCCTTGCAACCTATCCAGGTCTTTCTGCAGTCTTTCCCTCCTTACTAGCGTGCCCACCTCACCCCAAATTTTGTATCATCAGCGAATTTGAACAGGTTACTTTTCACCCCGTTGTCCAAATTGCTGCTGCCCACTTCCCCCCAGGTTGAATATGACCCATCCACCACCACCCTCTGAGTACGACCCTTCAGCCAATTAGCAATCCATCTGACCGTGTAGGCATCGATGCCACAGTCACCTAGTTTTTTAATGAGGATGAGGTGGTCGACAGTGTCAAAGGCCTTGCTGAAGTCCAGAAAGACTACATCTACAGTGACACCTGCATCCAATGCTTTTGTGACCTGATCATAAAAGGCAATCAGGTTGGTCTGACATGACCTGCCCCTAATGAAACCATGCTGGTTGCCCTTGAACATGATCCCCAATGATGAGCAACAGAAGGCTATCCATGAAACAGCCTTGCTCGGGGAGATTGGGATCAGCAGCCCCCTTAACAGAGCTGAGTGGGATACCATCTCCCAGATCTTGGTGTTCCTCAAACCCTTCCTCAAGGCCACCGAGAGCCTCAGTGCTGGTGATGTCCTCCTTACCCAGGTGATCCCTGTAGTGATGGAACTTCAGAGCCAAATGGAGAAGTTCTAGGGGATCAGTGTTTCTGGCTGTGGCAAGTCGCTGTCACTGTGTGTCCAGGCACTGGTGAGGCAGCCGAAAGAGGGCATCAGGAAATGACTTGATTGCTTGCGGTCCAGTATGGTCCATGTGCTGGCCACCATGTGTGGCCTGAGGGTGAAGGACACCGTATGCAGCAGCCAAACCCTGGATGAGTGGACAGAGGTACTGGTGAAGAGAGTCAGGGAGGCAGAACGGTGGAGGCTGGGGAATGTGGAAGAGGGGTGTCCTGGGAAATAAGCACCAGGAGAAGGGGGACCTCTCCCCATAGTGGGATGGGGTATGCGACATCCCACCTCACCATAAAAAGCCCTGAGACTTCCAGCTTGAGCTGACATGAGCCAGTAATGTCATCCCTGGAGGCTGCCTGGCAGGAATAAAAGCTGGAACCGAGAGAGACACAGGGGGAGTGCTGCAAGGGATGGACTCCTGAGGTGCTTCCCCCCCCCCCGGGCGGGTGCTACGCTGGTGGATGCCAAAGGATCCTGAGCAGGGACACCAAGGCGAGCCTCCAGCAGAGGCAAGAGCAGGGGAATATGTTGAGAGATGGCAAAGACTGTAAGAAAAGGGGTAGACCAGACACTGCCCTGGATCAAGGGTGAAAGCTTTGTTTTTTTTCTTTCCTTTTTTATTTTTTTTTCATTGATCCAGTTAGGAAGGGGTCTTCTGATACCTCTTTCATAAGGACTATCCCTGAGAGGCTCTGAGGCCAGGACAGGGGCACCCCAAAAGTCCCTGAAGCATTGGTTGTGGGGGGGGGCAAAGACAACGCTCCAAGAGAGAGGAGTGGTGACAGATGATGGTCAAAGGCCAGACCTAGTCAGAGGTCCATCAGGAAGTCTGGAGCATCTTGATAGGAGATGGCAACAATGGAAGGTGAGCCGGGAAACATCAGCAGTCATCATGAAGGCTGGCATATGGATGGGGTGTAGGGGAGGTGGAGCCCCATGGAGACAGGCTGAGGGTTGCAATCCATCTGAGTGAGTCCATTGAATAGAAGCCCACCACTGAAATTACCATTGAAGTTGTGGCAGGAGAGTACCAGGGCTTTTTCTGGGGAGACTGTAGGCTCATTCAGGGAGGGCTAACGCCCATGTCACAGTCGGTCTCGGGTGCACGCACCAAGGTGGCACGCAAACACCTACTGGAGACCAGGCAGGCACAGGGGGAATCCATTGTCCCATGCTAGCATGCCATCCACCAGCTACTGTCCTCCTCCACTACAGGTGCTGCCAATGTGGTCCAAGGGCATGGCTTCCATGGTGGGGTCCAGAGGCACCAGACCCCACCATCAGGGAGGTAGCACTCAGGCCTTGGTGGCTGCCTATCGGCTGCCTATCTTGCTGAGGACATGGAGCTGCTGTTGTGCAATCCCTTGGCCTACTGGGCAAGCCGCAGCCAAATGTGCTGGATCTGGCCACGGTTGCCCGGGAGCACCTGTCCTATCCACTAACCAATGGTCCGAGTGAGAGAGTGTTCAGCATCACTGGGGATGTAGCAACACTCCACTGCATCTTCTTGGATCCTGGTTTGGTGGAGCAGCTGGTGTTCCTGAAGGTGAACCTCCCACTGCAGGTGCAGATGGAGTGAATGCCACCCCCTTCACTCCATCTGCACCTATTTACTTTGTTCATTTTTAAAAAGCCAGTTAATGCTCTGATCTCAGAGCTGGAGGCGGCACTCACTGCATCACCAGCCATCAGGGAAAGAACATGTCCCTGCTGAGCTTCCATGCCAGGATGAACTTGGAGGTATGGGCTGAGGCTATGGGGAAGGAGGAGGCCCCAGGTCCTGGGCATCACCACTAAAACTGCACCCTGCCAGGGTTGGGAAGGCCTGGTGGGACTGCTGGTGGTGCAGCAGCCCCAGGAAATGCCAGGACTGAGGATCTCCCTGGTGAAAGGTGGGTAGGAGGCTTCATAACCTCCAGCTACCACACTCACACACACTCAGTCCTGGCTGGGAAAAGCCAAGACACATCATGTGTTTGATAGACCTGAGGCTTGCTGTTTGCAGTGGAGTTGTGAGGCTCTAGGTAAGCTGAACTTAGCATGCCAAGGATGCCAGCTTTTGGGTTGAAAACCCTTTGTCAGGCTAAGGAAGCACCTGCAGTTGGTGTGTGTGAGCTGTTCCTAGATGGAAAGAATGGTAAAGAAGCCAGAGGCTGGCATGCAATGCAAGCAGGGAAGTCAGTCAGTGAAAATGGAAATGGAGGCATCATGGGGTGAGAGACAGGCTGGGGTGACGGGGGAAAGGGGGAGGTAGCAGCATAGCTAAAAGTGGAGAGGTACGTGGGGAGTCAGAATCCAGCAGGTTGTAGTTTGTCAGAATTCCCTTGACTATACTGAGGCCATGAGTTTCTGTACCTAGGAGGCTGATTAAGTGAAGTTCATAGGCCCGGCTGTGAAAAGTGGTTTACAGTGAGGGCACACCTTAACACACACACTGGAAAAGAAGCTCCTGCAAAGATGAAAGAAAGGCTCTGTGACAGTTTGGCTGCCTGAGATGCTGCTGATGCTACTGTGTTAGTGCTCACTGATCACTAAGTTATTTTATTACCTATTGTCATTTAAGGTGGTGGACTGGCATGGGGCTCCAGGGGAAGAGGAAGCCTCATTGGGGCACACTACCATATTGTGTAGAGGCCCCAGTGCCAATGAAGGCTTGCCATAACACACACACAGTCCCATATGTCATGAATTTTGTTCTGAACGGTTTGAGGTGCAGTTTCCCTGAAACCCCTGCACCTATCTCCTTGGAAGCTGGCAGGCTTCATGGCCTCAGCAGGGCCTAGCATGCCTGCAGTGTTTACCCTGCTGCACCTTAAGACACACATAGTCACATGTCACGGGTTTTGCTTGTCAGCAGCTTGAGGTACAATTTCCCATAAACCCCTGCACCTATCTCCTTGAAGTTTGGCAGGCTGTGTGGGCTCAACAGGGGCTAGCATTTGTGCAAGTTTAATCTCAATCAGACATGAAATGACAACATTATAGGCATTTTTGTACTTCCCCATTATAGCCTATGGGACAAATAGCAAAACAGCGTTGAAACAGTGAGACAGTTTCGATGAAATGAAACAGAACAGCAGTTTTGAAATGAAACAAAACTTGAAATGAAACAATGTTCTGTCAAAACAGAAGTTGAAATGGAATAGTGCTGTTTCGCACAGCTCTAGTGTCTCCCTCAGTGGTAGAACTATGTGGCTGCTGAGCAGAGCACTTTAACCCCCAAACCCCGAATTCAACCTGTGGAATTCCACAGGGGGAATTCAATGACTGGCTTCAGTGAGTTTGGTGGTGGTGGGAGGGTTTGGTGTTGTCTAGGGATGCTGTGTAGTCTCTGCTGCAGCCTATCACTCCCAACCAACAGTCACCAATCCCTGCTGCTGACCCTCAGTCCCTACCCCCACATCTCTTGCCCTATCAGTGCCACTTACTCCACATGCACAGTCCCCCACCCCCCAGGCCACACTGGTGCCCATCACTCCAAATCCTCATCCCTGTCCTCCCCCCAGCCCTGGTGGGAGGGGGGTATACTTCTCCTGTCATGATTGGCCCACAATGAGTTTGTCCCAAGCATGGGCTGGAAGGAAGGGGAAGGGCTAGGGCTTCAGTGCTTCTCCAGGAATTTGTCCATGCCCTCTTCCACCACACAGGCAGCATCTTCTGGCTGCACCTCCCCCACCAGCATGGGCACCAGCCCCCAAGGCCCTCCTACCCACCCTATTCACCCACTTGTGTGGCAGTCATCTCACTCCCCACCCCTTCCCCTGCCACAGTCCAAGTAGTTTATATTTCAAAAAACTGTGGGAAGCCACCAACACAGATGTCACTCTCCCAGATGCCAAGAGGGCACAGGCTCAGGAGCAGCCTGATGGCCTGTTCCTCCCCCTCCCCTCCACCACAAAGCAAAGAATTAATCTGCCTCCAACTCCCCCACCTTCTCCACCCATCGTCACTGCAGATCATGCCCCTTCCCCCCACCCCAGTCCCACGAGAGTCATTGTACTGATCAGACAGAGTTGCTGTAATCACTCAACCCTAACTGCTAACTTCAGAATGTTGTACTGTGGCCAACAGAGCACACTCTCCATTGGCAGCAGCCAGAATATGTGCAGTCAAGCAGTTCCTCACAATAGCTCCCTGACCACTGTTTGCTTGCTTCTCTAAGCACTGCCTGGCCACATCTGCTTTTGGCTGCTGCCTCCCTCACTTCCCAGAATTCCTCAGCCCAAGAATCACTGAAAATCTCAACCCTGGTCTCACATTTGTGGAGCATGAGGGCTGCCACTATGGAAGTGGTGATGTTTTCTGGCTCGACCTCAAGTCTGTAGTTCAGTGACCTCCACCATGCTTTCAGACAACCAAAGACACATTCAACACTCATATGACATTTGCTTAGATTATAGTAGAAATTCTGCCTTTGTGGGTCAGTCACTTGTCTGCCACATGAGCCAGGGCAAGAACGGGTAAGCTGCATCTGCTGTGATAAGCAAGGGCATGGAAAGACCCTGGATCACCACATCATTGAGTCCAGGCACATGTTGTCCTTTCTCCAATGTCAGCAAGTTTCAAAAGACATGCACATTGTGAGCACACCTGGCCAGCTTGTATCAATGTTAGTAAATTGTCCCTGGTGATCAACTACAGCTTGGAGGATCACTGAGTGAAATCCCTTTCTATTCAGAAAAAAATAGGGTTGGCAAATGACCAGCTCTTCTGGGATGGGAACAGGACCAGAATGTGTGTATGGTCCAATGCACCCATGCAGTTAGGGAATCCCATGGCCTTGAATCCTTCAACAACTTCCCTGAGGTTACATAGGCAGATTAACTTGTTCACTGTGATGTCCTGCAGTAGCTCGCATACCCAGTGTATCACTGCCCTGGCCATAAAGGGATCCACGCTGAACTGGTTCCTGATGAAATGGAGGCTGGTTTGGGTGGCCAGTTTTATGATGGCCCTGGCCACCCTCTTTTCTTGTGCAATGGGCTGACATATGACAGTTTCCCATCACCCAGTGTGCAGCAACAGCATAGTGACTATGTGGAAGAATGTCTCCCTACTCATTCTTAATGTCTCCAGCCACTGCTGATACTCCCAAAATGAGATTATGATGTGTTCCCACCAGTCAGGGCTGCTTGCATGTCCCCAGACCTCGTGATCATTGCTCTGTAGGTTTATCCACAGAGCCCTGTCATTCTCAAGATCCATGGCATCCTCTTGGTTGAACAACTACACTATCCCAAAGATTTCCTGGTATAATAAGTGTTTTGAAGCTGGTAACCTGCATTGGTGCCCCAATTCAAGGGTCAGCATGGCATGCATTGCATTCAGCATTAGGAGCACTTTATTATTGATTTGCTTAGTTCTCTGGTTGGACATCTCCAGGGCCTCCAAAATCATCAACATCTCCTCACTGATTCCATCAGGAGTCAACAAAGCCATCTTGTTATGCAGAGAACAGAACAACACTTGCATGTGCAAAGGGCCTTGTCTAGATAGGGCTGTTGAATAGAGTCATTAACATTCTAAGTTGTGCTTCTTCATTTCAATTCCTATCCTCCACAGATCAGGTTACTGTAAATGCCCCTCCTGTGAAAATGTGGGGTGTCCAATGCCTACAGTAACAGTCCCAATTTCCACAAGTTAAATCCTACTTCCACATTTTGTAGGTCTCCCAGTCAGCATACACTTTTTACATGTGATACCCTCAGTGCTAAAACTATGTGGGCACCCAGCAGAATGTTTTAACCACTAAAACCCAAAATTAGGCTCAGGTGGCTAATGTGGATCTCATGTCCCCATCCCCCACTTAACAGTAGGTCCCCTTATCACAGGCACAGCTAGGTGCCAGAACCCAACTGCCAAATCCAACTCCAAGTTTTTCAATGTCTCCCAGCCAGCACCCCCTCTTTACATGCAATGCCCTCAGTGCTAAAATTGTGTGGACTCTCAACAGACAGCTTTAACCACTGAACTCCAAATTCAGTCTCAGCTGGCTAATGTGGGTGTCATGATATGTCCCATTAGCACATCCAAAGCTATGCCAGGCATCTAGGGCCAGTTGCTGCCAGGGCAGTAGGTGGGTGGAATGGTTGATGCACCGAAAGCAATTCCTTTCAATCCAGCTACATTGCAGGCACTAAGTTTCAGGTGTTACTGGTAGTGAGCCATAAGCACCTACCAACCTGTACCTGTGATAAGGGGACCTACTGTTAAGTGGGGGATGGGGACATGAGATCCACAAACTTTTTCAGGGCACGCACCTGCAAGTAATGGAGATGGGATGTGGTGTGGGACACTTAGTAAAGGTAAGCTCCTCCCCTAGGCGGAGGTGGGGGCTGGCATGGGCTCCTCTGGCTCTGGGGAACTGCTCCACTCCCCTGCATTGCCTAGGGGAGTGAGGATGCACGTGGAGCATTTCCCGGAGCCGGCGGAGCCTCCCGGGCAGGCAGCGGCTCCTCCCTGAGGTGAGGCAAAACAGGGATGGAGGCTGGGGTGGGGTCTGGCATGGCCTCTGCTGGCCCCAAGGAACTTCTCCGCAGGCTCTGGGAAGTGCTCCACTCCCCAGCCCTGATGCCACGTGCCTCCTCACTCCACGAGGCAATGCAGGGGAGCGGAGCAGTTGCCCACGCCAGCCTCCAGCCCCCAGCAGAGCCTCACTCGGGGCAGGCAGGCTCTAGGCCCAGGCCCCAGCCCCCCAGCCCCCATTCTCCAGCCCCTGCCCCCCAGGCTCCAACCCTCCAGCCCCCGCCCCCCAGGCTCCAGACCCCCAGGCTCCATCCCCCCAGCCTCTAGCCCCTGCCCTCCAGGCTCCAGCTCTCTAGCCCCTGCCCCCCAGCCTCCAGCCCCCAAGGCCCTGCTGCCTGTCCTGGGTGAAGAGTGAGGAGCTTACCTTTTGTAAGTGTCCCACGCTGCACTGAAAGAGGGAGGCAGGAACAAAGCAGCGCACTCACGGACCGAAGTGGCGCAGTCATGGACCGAAGCGGCATGCTCATGGACCACTACTCCTTAGAAGGAACACTGCATGAGTGTTGTGTCTAAAGCACAGTTCACACCTGTATAAGTATGCATAACTTCTACATGTCAATCAGGACTCGTAGTAGAGATTATCTTTATTAGACCAACAAGAAGACCAATTTTTTGCAAAAAAAAGTCTTAGCAAAAAAAAAATCTTGTTGGTCTAATAAAAAATATCATCTCTACTATGAGTCCTGATTGCGTTTTCCTCTAGACCAATATGGCTACAACCTGGATACCTTTTACAAGTCAAGACATTTTTGCATGGAGAGGTCCCATACTCTCATCTCTGGTCAGAAAGCATCTGGCATAGCAACCCCTCTCTCAGTGCCTCACTTTGGCCCCAGGAAACATACTCTATGGAGTCACAAAAAAAGAAATAATAGGCATCCATCTTGGAGGAGCAGAAAGATACTGGGGCCATGTTGAAGTTGAGGCATTGATTGATATTTGGGGGGAACGAAAGATGATAACACAGCTGGAAAATCAATTAAATAAGCCAGTATATGCATCCATTGCTGAGCAAATGAAGGAAGATGGGTACAATCATGACTGGGAACAGTGCTGCAGCAAGATGAAGTCCCTAAAATGTGCTTTCCATTGGGCCAAGGACTAGAATTCTTGTCCTGGGACTGCACATAGAGTAGTCCCATTCTATGATAAGCTTTTGATCATTCTGATGAAAGATACAGGAGATGCTTACTATAATAGGAGGGCGGTCAGGGTGGCCATGGTCTCCCCTGCCGCCTCCTTTACCATGCCAAGCTGCCGACAAGCACCCTCAAATCCTCGTCCGCCACGACTTTGATGTCATATGTATTTTATAGGGAGGCTGCCTTTCGTCCTCTTGTCCACGGTTCTCCTGTTATCACGAGTTCCTCTCCTGTATTGGATGTTCTGTATACCCCAGCCATATGGGCTACGCATGGCTCCAACCATCCCTGTACCATGCCCCAAGCCTCGCAGATGCAACTGATGTTGTTCAGTCTCTCTCCGTGCCCTCTCCGGCGCTTGGGCTCTCCGCAGCCCTGCCTCTCTCTGCGCCCTCTCCGGTGCTTGGGGTCTCCGCAGCCTTGTCTCTCTCTCTCTCCGCACCCTCTCCAGCGCTCGGGCTGTCCGCAGCCCTATCTCTCTCTCTTTGAACCCTCTCCAGTGCTTGGGCTCTCTGCAGCCCTGTCTCTCTCTCTCTCTGCACCCTCTCCAGCACTCAGGCTCTCCGCAGCCCTGTCTCTCTCTCTCCATGCCCTCTCCAGAACTCAGGCTCTCCGCAGCCCTGTCTCTCTCTCTCCGCACCATCTCCAGTGCTCAGGCTCTCCGCAGCCGTCTCTCTCTCTCTGCGCCCTCTCCGGCACTTGGGCTCTCTCACTGGGGCTTCTCGCTGCCCCCGCTCACTGGGGCTTCTCGCTGCCCCCGCTCTCTCTGGGGCTTCTCAAGTGCCCCCTTTCTGGGGCTGGGGTCAGTGTACCCTGAATGCTGCACCCTCACTGGTGCTGCTGTCCCCACACTGCTGTGAGTCCCCTATGAGGCCTCCTCCATCCCCTCTTAGCCTCACCCAGACCACCAGTTACAAACAGCAAATGGAACACAAGCCCCTGGGCTACAAGACAAACTCCAGCCATCTGGCTATAACCTTAATCCAACCACCCCTACGGTGCTCCATCCTTTACCGGTCTCAACGGCTGATGCATTCAGGGCTCTTCCCTCTGCTCACTCAAGCAGGGCTCCTTCCTCCTTGTCTGCCAGCAGGGAACTACCTCCTGGCCTCCTGCTTATGCTTTATATAGGAGCCAGGCCCTGCCCCTTCTTGTCAGCTGGCTAGGCAGGTGTGGGTCATTAGTTCCCTCTAGTTGACTCAGCAACCAGCACCTGAGGAGTTATCCTGGCTCTCCAAGTAGCAGGCACCTTAGTGCCCTGCTACACTTATGATCATTTGGTAAGACAGGTGTGCCTCAGGTGGCCACAGCATCATCTATCCAAGCCAAGTCTACAGGCTGTGTTACATCTCAGCTCTGTGTTCTTGTGGAAAACTGGCACAGGATGCAGCCTGTCTGACTCACAAAGAATTCCTCCCCCCTCCCCCCCACCTAAATGAAACTGATTAGGATGCAGTGAGAGACACACCTAAGACCCTCCAGATAAGGGTGACAAGAGTGAAACAACTGCCCTAGGTCTCATTTGCATCTGAGATGGAACCAGATGACCATTCATTTACATGAGAGATGGAGAACAGAAAGCCTGAAGCAGAGACTGCAATGAATTCTGGGATCAGAGAAGCAGGGGAGCACTGCATGATAGGGAATCTGTGCTCCAAATGCTAATCAACCCACATTTACACACACCCAGCTCAGCATTTATCAGACCAGTTCTAATCTGGATTTACAAAGGACTTTCCCCCTCCCCCCCACTTCTAAGTTTAATAGGCATCTTGGGCCGTACATTCCCTGGTCCCACTATGGGAGGCCTATTTAAACTTGATTGACTAAAACTCGGTTGCCAGGTTAGGGAATGCTGAAGCAAGAGACCGAGTCAGAGGGGGTATGGGCAACATTTGAACAATGGTAAAAGGTTCATCACAGCGTCCAGCCCATTGCAGCCCTGACCACAAGTGTTGTCATACTTTTCCTGGGATGACTGGTGGAAGTCCTCCTGCCCAAAGGTTATGAACACCCCAATAATTGCCTTAAGTCTGTTAAAAGACTATAGTAAGATCTGGAAAAGTCATGCTAAGCTGAGGCTTGTTCACAACAAGTGAAAATCCAAAACCCTGATGCTGCAAGCTATCTATTGTTTCTGAAGAAACCATGAGATATCCCATCAGAATATCTGCGATCCATGGGAATTTCAAGCTGGCTCTCAAGTATCTGGTTACTCCCTAATCTTATGTCTTTCCTGATTATCAATCAGTTTCTTGAGATGTTCCAAACCAGATAACCCCTTGTCAATAGAAAAGACAATGATTTACACTATTGAGAATGCTTTGAAGAAGCTGGACTGAGGGTATAAAAATCTATATAAATATAAAAAAGCAGCAGTGTGTGTGCTTCAAGAAGAAAAAAATATCTCTGATACCATCCACTGTTCTTCTTGAGAGTCTGGAGGAAACATATCATCTCCGTTCAAGGATTGTGCTATGAACTTTACCTGTCAGCTTTGCAACCTGAGTACCTTGGACTGCTGAGATCCCACTGTTCTCTCTCTCTCTTTTCTCTCTAGGCATAAATTTCTGAACTTGAAGTGTATTAGTTAAGCTTGAGCTAAGTTTCCCCAAATACTTAGTGAAACCAGGGTAGTATTGTAATTGTTTGTGTTTGTTTTTCCTTTGCATGTCTGTTACTATTAGTACCATTATATATTTCATATACTTAGCAATAAATAACTTTTATAGTCAAACTGGTAGTAACTGGGTACATTTTCCTTCTCTGCTTCTCTTTCCTCCCATGCTCTGCAGCAACGCTTCTTTTACCTAAGCTAAAGATCCCTGTGAAGCCCAAAAATACTCTGGGGTCTGCTCATCAAGAAGCCAAAGATTGGGATGTGCTGAGTTTGAAACACATAAGGGGATCAGCTTGTACAGGCTGATTGACCCAGTTTGACTCAGACGTGCCCGTATAAACTGAATGCTGGCCCATGAGGGTGTCAGCTGGACACCCAGTCAGATTCAGAGGGATTCTGTTTACCTGTGTGCTTGTGTCTGGCTGCAGTTTATTGTTGCTCTGATGAACTGATTCTTGGCATATGAGGGTGTCAGCCTGTCCATGCTGGTCAACACCCCCCCCCCCCCCCGGGTCAGGCATGTCACGTTAATTTGTGTGTGTTTGTGTGTATGACTGATTTGGTGACTGGAGGAACCCAGCTCCATTGAGACTGAGTCCTGCAAGATAGCTCCATTGGGGGTGAAGGCTTGCAGAAGGGAGATATACAGCTCTGTATAGAAACACAAGCAGCACATTGACAGAATTACCAAGACCCTAGAAACGTATCCCTTAAATGAGCACACCCCAAAGTAATGGGCAAATCTGGTAACAGCTGTCCTGACACTGAAGTGAGTAGTGCAGTAGTTACTGCTGAACTTCACTCAGTCACTCAGAGGCAGGGGGTGAGTGTTCACAGCAGCCACAGGACGTGGAGAACCAAGATCAAGAAGTTATCTTAAATATGACTATAATCTCCCTGCGGGTTTTCCTGAGTATCCAAAAGGAGGAGGAAGGGGAGGGGATGCACCAGACTTCATCATTAACCTAAGACAGGATTTTTTATGCATGCCAGAAAGATCAGTCTCTTCTGTGCAGGAGATGCCCAAAGATCTGTGCCCTGGCACTTGTAAGTTATGGAGAAGGGAATTGGAATGTTTGGGGTGACTAAGGCTTACGTGCATGGGAGTGCATGAGGGAGGGTGTTAGTGTTGCATGTGGCAAATATGTCTGCTTCTTGCAGTCACACAACGTTTCATATACAATGGGTGTGGGGAGGAAGTTCTGGGCTGCTTCAAGTTGCTGGGTTTTTTTCCTTGTTACCAACTACTGCATCCGCTGGAATTCTGGCACGTGCGCCCAAAGCTCAGACAGCAGCACATACCGGAGCTGAGCAAATGCATGAGCACTGCTGTAGACAGCGATGGTCAAGGGAAGGAATGATGGAGGATATGGTGGTAGCCTCTCAATTGTGAGTACAGGCTGCACACATCTCACCAGGTTGAGTACAACCCATCCACTACTACTCTCTGGGTGCACCCCATCCGCCAATTTTTTACCCATCCAACTGTGCAGGCATCAATGCCACAGTCGCTTAATTTATTGATGAGTATGGGGTGAGATACAATGTAAAAGTCTTTCTAGACTTTAAGAAGGCCTATGTCCACAGTGACACCATCATCCAAGGATTTAGTTACTTGGTCATAAAAGGCAATCAGGTTGGTCTGGCAGGACCTGCCTTTGATGAACCCATGCTGATTGCCCCTGAGCATGATCTCCCCTGCAGGCCCCCCACAGATGTGCTCCTTGATGATTCTCTCCAACATCTTCCCGAGCACTGAGGTGAGGCTTGCAGGCCTATAGTTACTTGGGTCCTTTTTCCTCCCTTTTTTGAAAATTGGGACCACATTAGCCAGTTTCCAATCCCCTGGCACCTGGCCAGATGACCATGAATGCTCATACAGCTGGGCCAAGGGCTCTGTGATGACCCTTGCCAGCTCCCTCAAAACCCTTGGGTGAAGGGCATCTGGACCTGCAGATTTAAAAATATCTAGCCCCTCCAGAAGATCCCAAACTACATCTGCACTGACTGAAGGCTTGATAGAGCTATCCCCAAGATTGTCCCTGCTTCTGGTAGGTGGAGTATCCCCGGTCCCTGTTCAGGAAAACAGAGGCAAAGAAACTGTCAAAAATATCAGCTTTCTTGTCTGGCGTAGCCACAAGATTACGGTTTGTGTCTTGCAGGGGCCCTACATTGCCCGGTGCCCTCTTCTTGCTCCCAATGTACTTGAAAAAGGATTTTTTGTTGTCCTTAATCCTGGATGCTAGCTTGAGTTCCATCTCTGCCTTGGCCTTCCTAATAGCCCTCCTACACTCCTGGGCCAAGGAGGAGTACTCCTCCTTGGTGATAGCTCCTCCCTTCCACTGGTTGTACGCCCCCTTTTAGTCCTCAGGCATTCCTGTATGCCCTTGCTGAGCTAAGGGGGGTTCTGAGCACTCTTACCCTCCTTGCTTCTCTCAGGAACTATTATCCTTTGGGCCTGGAGAATCGCCCCCTTAAGGTATGACCATCCCTTGTGGACTCCCATCTCCTCTACCTTCTGGGCCCTCAGTGCCTCCCCCACTAGTCTCCTAAGTTCATTGAAGTTGGCCCTTCTGAAGTCAAGGGCTTTAGCCTTGGTGTGAGCCCTAGACGCTCTGCGTTGGATAATGAAATATAGAAGGTGCTGATTGCTATTGCCCAGGTGATCAAGGACCTGCAGTCCCCTCACCAGGCCATCTCCCATGGCCAGGACCAGGTCCAGCAAGGCGTTACCCCTAATGGGGCTGTGCACTTCCTGGATAAGGTGAAAGTTCTGTAATACAGCCAGGAACTTATGCGAGCGGTCAGACCTTGCTGTCTGCTCCTCCCAGCAAATGTCTGGGTAGTTTAGGTCACCCATGGCAATAACATCCCTTGACCTAACCACCTCCATAAGCTGACTGGAGAACTCCTGGTCTAGCTCTTCCCCCTGGTTGGGTGGTCTGTAGTAGATACCCACCGTAAGGTCCCTTTCACCACACCCCCTTGTAGTTTGACCCATAGTGTCTCTGCCCGACCCTCCTCTAACCCAAAGCTAATCCTTGATGATGTGAGGTGCTCTTTGACATAGAGCGCAACCCCTCCCACCCCATACTCATCAATAAATTAAGCGACTGCTGCATTGATGCCTGCACAGTTGGATGGCTAAAAAAATTGGCTGATGGGGTGCCCAGAGAGTAGTGGTGGATGGGTTGTACTCAACCTGGCGAGATGTGAGCAGTGGGGTACCCAAGGGCCCACGCTGTTTAACATCTTCATCAGCGACTTGGACGAGGGGGTGGAAAGCATGCTGTCCAAGTTTGCTGATGACGCTAAGATGTGGAGTGAAGTGGACTCACTTGAAGGGAGAGAGAGGCTGCAAATAGATTTAGACAGACTACAAAAGTGGGCAGATGAGAATAGGATGGTGTTCAACGTAGACAAATGCAGGGTGCTGCATCTTTGGAGAAGTAATCCACAACATACATACAGGCTGGGGAGTTCCCTTCTTGAAAGCACAGAGGCGGAAAGGGATCTTGGAGTCATTATTGACTCCAAGATGAACATGAGCCAGCAAGGCCAGCCATACCTTGTCATGCATCCAAAGGTGCATCTCAAGCCTGTCCAGAGAAGTGATACTCCACCTCTATGCGACCTTGGTCAGGCCGCAGTTGGAGTACTGCGTCCAGTACTGGGCGCCGCACTTCAAAGGGGATGTGGCCAGCCTAGAGAGTGTTCATAGGAGGGCCACCCACTTGGTGAGATGGCAGCAGGACAGGCCCTACGAGGAGAGACTGAGGGACATGAACCTGTTCAGCCTCAGCAAGAAGAGGCTGAGGGGGGACCTGGTGGCTGCCTACAAGCTCATCAGGGAAAATCAACAGCAAATAGGCAGAGCCCTTTTCTCCCTAGCACCACCTGGGGTGATGAGCAACAATGGTCATAAGCTGATGGAGAATAGGTTTAGGCAGGAGATCAGAAGGCAATATTTTACAGTTACGGTGGCCAAAATCTGGAACCAACTTCCCAGGGAAGTGGTCCTCGCCCCTACCTTGGGCAAATTCAAGAGGAGGTTGGATGATCACCTGTCTGGGGTCTTGTGAACCCAGCATTCATTCCTGCCTGTGGCAGGGGGTCAGGCTAGATGATCTGTTCAGGTCCCTCCTGACCCTAGCTACTATGAAACTATGAATACGAAATCTTAGGCCAAGGCAGTGAGGATGTTGACTTTGTTCCAGACATAGGAGATTGTTCAGAGCAAGAAGACCATGTGTCTATGGAAGCTTCATCCAGCTCAGATGAGGAGGAGTTGGTGCCACAAGCAGGAGTGATGCCAACACTTCCAGTGGGAAAGGGAAGAGGACAAGCCCGGGGCCACCATGGGAGACCGAGGAGAGCTACAGCAGGACATGGAGCAGAACCCCTGTCACCCCCCAGAAAACATTTCAGATGATGACACCTTTAGAGGAAGGAATGGCGGATTGTGGGGGGGAAAAGTCCAGAGCTAATACATCATTGAAGAACATCTAAGGACATAGTCCATGAAAGTGCTGGGCCAACAAGAGAAAGTAATAAAGACACAGTGGTGGAAACATTCCACCTGTTTCTCTCACATGATATCCTGATTGTTACCATATGAGAAACAAACAGACAGGCAGAAAGAAGATTCAGGGTGTGGAATGATAGCCATCCTGAAAATAAAAAGGAGTGGAAATAGCTGGATGAAACAGAGCTGAAAGCCTACATTGGACTCCTACTGCTAAGTGGTCTATATCACGGTGGTTACAAGGCACTGGAGGAGTTGTGGGAGCAACGCACCTGGAATCCTTGCTTCTGTGCCACCCTGAGTTTAAAACAATTCCATCAAATCACCAAGTACCTGAGATTTGACAGCAAACTGACACATGAGGAAAGGAGAGCTGTGGACAGGATTGCTGCCTTCAGAGATATTTTCCCTCAATTTGTGGAGCAGTTCAGGAAATGGTATATTCCAGGAATATACCTGGAAGTTGATAAGCAGCTTATTGTATTCAGGAGTTGCTGTCCCTTCAGACAGTATATGCCCAGCCAGCCTGCCAAATATGTCTTGAAAATTTGGTAATGCTGTGATGCAGCAACATCATTCTACCTGTTTGGAGACATCTACCTGGACAAGCAACCAGAAGCTCCATGCCAAGGTAATCTTGATACCCAGGTCACTGAAAAACTGGTTCATCCCTGGTACGAGATGGGAAGGAATATTGTGGGTGACAATTTCTTCACAAGTACTGGCCAGCCAGAAAGACTGCTACAGCAGGACTTTCATAGTTTCACAGTTTGTAGGGTCGGAAGGGACCTTGACAGATCATCAAGTCCGACCCCCTGCCATGGCAGGAAAGAGCATTGGGGTCAAATGACCCTAGCAAGGTGTTCATCTAACCTCCTTTTAAAGACTCCAGGGTAGGAGCCAGCACCTCTTCTCTTGGAAGTTGGTTCCAGATCCTAGCTGCCCTGATTGTGAAGCAGCGCCTCCTGATGTCTAGTCTGAATCTACCCTCTGCCAGCTTGTGACTGTTATTTCTAGTCACTCCTGGTAGTGCTTCGGGGAACAGAGACTCCCCCAATGCCTGCTGGTCCCCTCTGACTAGTTTGTAAATGGCCACTAGATCCCTCCTCAGCCTTCTCTTGTGGAGACTGAACAGGTTCAGGTTCCGTAGCCTCTCCTCATAGGGCCTGCCCTGCTGCCCCCTGATCATGTGGGTGGCCCTCCTCTGAACCCTCTCAATGTTGCCCACATCTCTCCTGAAGTGTGGCATCCAGAACTGGACGCACTACTTCAACTGCGGCCTGACCAGTGTCGCATAGAGGGGGAGGATCACCTCCTTGGACGTGCTTGAGATGCATCTGTGGATGCATGACAAGGTACAGTTGGCCTTCCTGACCGCATCCCCACACTGTCGGCACATGTTCATTTTGGCATCAATAATGACTCCAAGATCCTTTTCTGCCTCTGCACGGACAAGAATGGAGTTCCCCAGCCTGAAGGTATGCTGCTGGTTCTTCCCCCCCAAGTGCAGCACCTTGCACTTGTCAGTGTTGAAACCCATCCTGTTCTCATCCACCCACCCCTGTAACCTGTCCAGGTCCAATTGCAGCCAATTCCTCCCTTCTAGCGTGCCCACATCCCCCCACATCTTAGTGTTATCGGCAAATTTGAATAGGGTGCTTTTTACCCCCTCGTCCAAGTCATTGATGAAGATGTTGAACAGCGTGGGTCCAAGGACCAAGCCCTGTGGGACCCCACTGCCCACATCCCTCTAGGTCAAAAATGACCCATCCACCACCACTCTCTGGGTGTGGCCCTCCAGCCAGATACTGACCCATTTGACTGTGTAGGTGTCAACACCACAGTCCACTAGTTTTTTAATGAGAATGGGGTGAGAGACAGTGTCGAAGGCCTTCCTGAAGTCCAGAAAGACTACGTCCACTGCTACCCCTGCGTCAAAGGATTTTGTGACCTGGTCATAGAAGGCCACCAGGTTGGTCTGACAGGACCTGCCTCTAATGAACCCATGTTGGTTGCCCCTAAGCATAACCCACCTGCTGGCCCCTCATGGACATGCACCAGGATAATTCTCTCAAAAACCTTACCCAGGATTGAGGTAAGACTAACTGGCCTATAGTTCCCTGGGTCCTCCTTCCTCCCTTTTCTGAAAATGGGAAGCACACTGGCCCTTTTCCAGTCTGTCGCAGGGCACCCCGGTGCTCTGCTCCTAGAGAGGAGGAACTGCCAGGGAGAGAGAGAGAGCGCCCTGGCATGTCATAATGAGCCCAGCTGAGGGTTGCCAGGGTAACACGCGCAGCTGTGGGTTGCTGGAGCAACTAAGCAGAGCCAGCTGCCTGTAGGGGGCAGGGCCTGGCCCTTATAAAGCCCAGGGCTGAGGCCAGGCTGGCAGTTCTCTGCCAGCAGCCAGACAGGCAGGAGCTCACGGGGCTAACAGCAAGTACTGCTTGAGCGGAGTTAAGCCATGATGTTAAGTTATAGCCAGGTGGCTTTGGGTTGTGTTTTGAGTTACAGCTGGGAGGCTTGAAGTTGTGTTTGTGATATTACAACCGGAGGTTTGGGTGAGGCTGTAGGGGTTGGAGGAGGCCTCACTGGGGACTCACAAGGGAGTGTGAGGCCCCGGCGCCAGTGAGGGCGCGCTAGGCCCTGAGAGTTACAGGGCAGAATCGTGAGGTCAGTTAGCTCAGAGAGGAGCGGCTGAGCCTCATAGGGACCCCAGAGAGTGTGGGGTGCCCTAGCGCCAAGCGGGCACAGTGTCCTCATAAAGGGCCCCATGGGGGTGTGGGGGTCCCAGCGCCCGAGGAGGGTGCAGTGTTCTCATAGGGACCCCATAGGGGTGAGGTGCCCCAGCGCCAGTGAGGGCGCGGTCTAGCGCCAGGAGGGCGCATCATTCTTACAGCGCCAGTGAAGGCACAGTTTACGCACCAGTGCAGGAGCAATTGGTGGCAAGGAGCGCAACCAGTGGGTTGCAGGCGCAACCAGTGGGTTGCAGGCGGGGAACGAAGACCCCGGGTTGTGTGCGGGGCACGTAGACCCCAGCCCCAGAGAGAGGGGCGATTTTATCAGGGAGCCCGAGGTGGGCACGGCGAGCCCCAAAGAGGGGGAGCGCCATATTGAACTATTGGGAAGCCCAGTGTGGGCACGGCGAGCCCCGAAGAAGGGGAGCACCGTATTAGGAAGCCCAGGACGGGCGCAGCAGATGCCAGCAAGGGCGTCACTTGCGGGGTGCATAGACCCCAGCTCCAGGGAGGGGTGATTACTGAGGAGCCCAGGGTGGGCGCAGTAGACCCGGGTGAAGGATAGCACTGCAGAAAACCCAGGACAAGGGCAGGGTGCTGCGGTGGACCCAAACCAAAGGGGTTGGCAGCACAGTGCCCCAGGGGAATGGCAAGGTGCTGCGGTTGTCCCCGGCAAAAGGGGATAGTAGCGCGGTGAGCCCGTGCCAGGGAGGGTAGTAGTGCGGTGGGCCCAAAAGACCGGTGGCCAGAGAGGACGTCCCAGAGGGGACTAGCCTAGTATAGAGAAGGCCCAAGAGTGGGCTAGGTTATAGAAGAAGGGCCCGGAAAGTGGGCGCGCAGACACACCAACGTCTATTACATCAGCGAGGCTTGGGGCGTAGTATTAGGGGTGGTAGGAGCCATGCGCAGCCCATAAGGCTGGAGTGCTAGGGGAGCACCTGTCATACTGGGAGACCCCCAGGTGTCCAGGAACACACGGGGACAGAGGTCCCGAGTAGCCGTGCCCAGGGAGTCATAGGCAGCCTCCCAACCTTATATTTACCAGCAAGACGTGGCGGGCAAGAATAAGAGGGTGCCTTGGGCCAGCCTTGACACGGAACGAGGGACCTTGAGGAGATCACGGCCCTCTGAGGGGACTCCGCCGTGACACAGTCCTCTGGCAACACCCCAGAGCACCATGAGCGCTCGTAAAGCCATGCCAGGGGTCCTGCAATGACCTCTGCTAATTCCCTCAGCACTCTGGGGTGGAGGTCGTCAGGACCAGCAGATTTAAATACATCCAGCCCCTCCAGAAGTTCCCTGACTAGATCCTCAATGACCCTAAGCCTGGGCGCGCCTCCCCCAGGGCCTGAGGGGGTCCCGGCGGATGGACTGATCTGGTCCCTGCTCAGGAAAATGGAGGCAAAGAAATCATTAAATAGGTTAGCCTTGTCATCTGGTGCGACAACCAGATTTCCTAGCGTGTCTTGCAGAGGCCCCACATTACTGGGTACCTTCTTTTTGCCCCCTATGTATTTAAAAAAGGACTTCTTGTTGTCCTTAATCCGGGTAGCTAGTCCCAGTTCCATCTCCGCCTTGGCCTTCCTGACCGCCCCCCCTGCAGCCCCGAGCTACCAAGGTATAGTCCTCCCTGGTGATGGCCCCTCCCTTCCATTAAGTGTATGCCTCCCTTTTAGCTAGGAGATGTTCCCGTATGCCTTTGGTGAGCCATGGGGGCTTTTGCAACCTCTTGCCCCCTTTGACCCTTGTTGGGATTACCTCCCTTTGGGCATGAAGGATCGTCTTCTTAAGAAATGACAACGCTTCTTGGACACCCGACTCCCCTCCCCTTCGGGAACTCAGTACTTCCCCAACTATTCTTCTTACCTAATTGAAATCCATCCTCCTGAAGTCCAGGGCTGCTGTCTTGCTGCACGCCTTTGCCACCTTGTGCTGGATGGTGAATTCCAGCAGGCGATGATCGCTGCCACCCAGGTGGTCGAGCATCCGCAGCCCCCTCACGAGGTGAGGGGGCTGCGGATGCCAGATCTAACAAGGCATCTCCCCTGGTGGGGCTGTGCACCCCCTGAGTTAGATGGAGGTCCTGTATCTCAGATAGGAACCTATCTGAGCGGTCAGACCTGGCTGACTGCTCTTCCCAGCAGACGTCTGGAAAATTCACGTCACCCATGATGACCACATCTTTTGACCTAACTACCTCCATGAGCTGACTTAAGAATTCCCAGTCTAGCTCTTCCCCTTGGTTGGGTGGCCTGTAGTAGACCCCCACCGTTAAGTCCCTTTCCCCTTGACTTCCTTGTATTCTAACCCAGAGCACTTCAGTGTGCCCCTATCTGACCTTGTGCTACTAGGTGAGGGTGTGTATTCCTCCTTGATGTACAGCGCCATACCCCCACCTTTCCTTCCTGTCCTGTTCCTTCTGTACAGCCTATAGCCCTTGATATTCACCGCCCAGTCATGCGTTGGGTCCCACCGTGTTTCTGTGAGCCCCACTATGTCTGGCTTGGTGTCAGCTAGGAGAAGGGTCAGTTCCTCCTGCTTGTTCCCCATACTATGAGCGTTTGTGTAGAGGCATCTGAGGCCTCCTGAAGATGTGTGCACTGGCCCCCCAATCTCAGTACTGCCCAGGCCCCCCCAGTTGCTTACCTGGGTATTCATTCTACTAGTCATTGGTCCAGGCTGGGCTGTTCTTGTGGGTGTCTCTTGGTTTTTTGGTTCAAGGTTTCCTCTGCCCTCATCTTCCCCATCCCCCAACGAGCCTAGTTTAAAGCCCGCCTGAGGAGATCCACCAACCTAGAAGAGAGCACACGCTTACCTTTGGGGGAAAGGTGAAGCCCATTCCACCCAAGCATGTCTGTCATCATGATGTGCAGATCGTTGTCTAGGAAGCCGAACCCTGCCTCAACACACCATTCCTGAAGCCGCCAGTTGGTCTCTCTGATGCAGGTCTCATGTCGTCTTCCACATCCGCTCACTGGTAGGACAGAGGAGAATAGCACCTGTGCTCCTATCTCCCTCAGCATGCCCCCCAGAGCATGGTAGTCCATCATCAGGTGATCAGGGTTTCTCCTGGCCACATCATTAGTACCCACATGGATTAGGACCATGGGGTAGTAATCGGTGGGCTGGGCCATGGTCTGGATCATCCCCATCACATCCCGAATCTTTGCTCCAGGGAGGCAGTACACCTCGTGTGTTGAGGGGTCCTGGCGACAGATGGGGCCCTCCATACCTGTCAGGATGGAGTTGCCTATGACGATCACTTGACGCTTCCTCCTCCAGGTCTGTTTGGCTCCTTTGGCCTGTTTGGAGCATGAAGAGAGTGGAGTTGCCTCCTCACTGGAGGTTTCCTCCTCTCCTTCCTTCTCCTGCAGTGTTGCCAGGGCCTCGTACCTGTTATCCAGCCGGACTGGAGGAACTGGTATTGCTTTGCTGGGAGCAGCCCTGGTTCTGGTTGTGTCCGTCTGCCTCTCAGCAGTGGAGGGCACCACCCGGGGTGCTTCTTCCTTGTGTGCATGGTCCTGCAGGGAAAGGAAATAACCATCAATTTCATCCTCCACCTCCCTGATTCCCCTCAGCCTGCTAACCTCCTCCTGGAGCTCCCTCACCTGCACCTCCAGGGCCCTAAGACAGGTGCCTGCAGGACAGGTGTGTGAGCCCCCATTCCCTGCCCCCCCAGCCCTGCCAGGCATCCCCTGCAGGCTGGGGAGCAGGTGGCCACCAGCCCCCCCATGGGATCTTTCTGGGTGGGGGCTTCAGACAAGCCCCAGGCAGGCAGCACCCCCAGGGCAGGGGCCCTAGCAGCACTGCGCATCCACACCATTGTATAAGTTGTTGTTTACTTAAAGTTTTGTGCGGCGCCTTCTGACTACCCTTGTGGGAGTCTGGCTCCACGCCCTTCCTGCCCACCCTCCAGCACAAACATAGGTGCAAATGCCGGCGTGCTGTTACAGCGCACACCTGTTTGCGCGTTCTGTTCACATGGCACGGCTCAGGAACATGGCTCCCTACCGGCTCAGCTAAAAGGGATCTGGGGAGCTTCCCCTCTGGATCCAGCTCTGCTGTGCTGGGTCCCTCTGCCCCACCTACCTTCAGGGGATCAGCGTCTGCTGCCCCCGCTGCTGGTTTCCGCTGCTGCTGCGTCCGCCTCCGCCTCGGGTCCAGTAAGGGGGCACATGTGTATGCGGGACACACGTTTGCCTAGATCCCTCCTCACCTCCCTGCTCCTGCCTCCCGAGACTTGACCTAGGTACAGTTCAGAAAAAACAAGGCGGATATCCCAAATGAAATGCAAGCAAATCAAAGATTTGCTTGCATTTCATCCATTTTTTGGAAAAAAAAATGGATGAAGTTCCCCATCAAAGTTCCCCATCAAAAGCAAAAATCATCCATTTTTGCTTTTGATGGGGAACTCACCCTAGTTTCCTATGTTCCAAAGAAGTCCAAAGTTGTGCTGTTGCTGTCAAGCATGCACCATGACCTGTCAGTGAGCAGAGAGCAAAGAAAGCTGGACATCATCTGTGACTACTGTGGCAAATGTGGGAGCTCCCCAACCAGCCACAGTGCTAGTCTCCAACTGCCTCTAGGCATGCTGCCCGCCAATCTCATCTGCCACCTCTTGCTGTTAAGTAATTACAATCTCAATTAGGTGAGAGGCTGCCCATTCTGGGCCCTGGTTTCTAGGGCCTCAAGTACATGCTCCTGCCTCCTCTTATGTGTTCCATGCCTCTCAGATTTTTCTAAAAAGTGTGTAAAGCTGCGGCTGGGCCCAAATCATTACATTTAGGCCTCTCACAACCTGCCCTGTTACAGGCCACACTCATACCGCCTCCCTTTCACTGAGGTCTCTCACACTTCACTGTCTCTCACATGGTCTCTCTTATACTGCCCTTGCCTGGCCTCACTCATACCGCCCTTCCTTTTCCCTGGGGTCACACTCACCCCAACTTCATCCAGAGGGTCCCCAGGCTTGATTCCATTCACTTCCCAGCCAGCAAGCATACAGGGTTTTGGGCATCTCCTGCTACCCTCATTTGAGCACACACTGGGCGGTTTGCAAAATACTGCACAGACTCTGCTCCTGTCTCATAGCTGGGCAACACCCCTAACTGTTCTCCATACAGGGCTGCTGACTCACCCCCTTATTTCCCTATGGCTTCTCCTCTGCCTCCCTCCAATCAGCCTCAGGCCTACCTGTGGCCTTAGGTGCCCATAGGCTTACCTGGACCAAATTAGGTCCCCCAAGTTAATATGACCTCAACTCGTGCCCCCTGATCACAGGGCTTCAACTCCATATCCTTCCCCCTTCTCTGGTGCCCGGGGCCAAATGCCCCCGCAGGCTCAGGTGCCCTTCATCGGCATGGCTGCACACCACTCTCCTCTCTCCAGCGTCTTACACCCTAAAGGGTTCAGGTACTACCCATGGGCGTGCCTGGCCCCCATCTGCCTCTTACCAGGGTCTTGCAACCCCACCTGGGCTAAGGTGCTCCACATGGGCATGCCTGGCCCCAATAGACACTGTGGGCTATACGCCTCATTGGGCTCAGGTGGACCACATAGTCATACCTGGCCCCAGCTCCCTCCAATGTTACTAATGACCCACCAGATGGTGGAGGCAGGGGTTATTAAGGCACCCTGACCCACCTTTCACCAGGATGGTCTTTGAACATGGCAAGGCAATGGTCCAGTTGTTGAGCTGATGGTCTAGTCGTTGAGTTAATTATTCAGTACAGGCCTGCTACCATTGTATATCAAGCAACCTCATACAATCCCATTCATTCAGGAACCAGTTTACATGAGACTGGTTAGACATGAGTCATAGGTTACACCCAGGCAGAGGACACAAGATGAAGACCCAGTTCTTAAAGTGGAAGAGCACCATGAGTGCTCTGGCACAACTACAATAAAAACAAGGGTGGGGTGGATAATCTTGACCACTTAGTCCGTATGACCACCTGCAAATGGAAAATCAACAGGTGCCCAAGGACACTTTTTTTCAATATGCTGGATGTGGCTGCCATTGCCAGCCTCATCATTTGGCTAGGCCACAATGCAAACTGGAAGCAAATCTCATTTTTAAGAAGATGGTGCTCTTTTTGCCAGAGCTTGGAGAACAGTTGATCAACGGACAAATAAAATGAAGAATGATGGATACACGTTATCTGTCTAAATCTATCAAGTCTGGTATGATTGCCCTAAATTAAAAATTGTCACAATGCACCCCAGTACAACCTTCTGCAAGCATGAGTGGACGTTGTGCTTTTTTGTCCAAGGACAGATGACCGCAAAAATCAGGAAATGATGTGAAGATTGTAAGCTATTTGCTTGTGTGCACCACAGTACATCACTGCTGCTATGTGAGGAATGCAATGTTTAGTTAAAGCAGTTAGGAAATGTTTTTGGAAGTAATTGTTAGCTTGAAAACAGTGTGAACTGCAGACTTAGCAAATTGTTCATTCACGTTTTGAAACTCTAAAAATAATTTAAATTCTATTCATAGTTGTAGTTAAATAATATTTTGGGTTCAAATCATCATAAATACTCTTTCAAACAATTTGTATGTTTAATAAATAGTTTTTTGGTACATTTATACTGTTGTCACTGGTTCCATTTTGTTCATGCAGGTGGGGTAACAAGTTACCCCATGAGACCAACAATGTTGAATTGTGGGGTAGCACATTACCCTGAGAGAACAACAATGGTTATGGTTTCATGAGAACGGATTAGGGTTAAATACTTAGCAGCCAATAGGATTACTTATTCTACTTCACTACTCCTTCAGGGATTCCTCATGCTGGCTCTTTAAGGGAAAGATTAGAGTTGGATTGTCAGTTTGCTATGCTCTTCTCTTGCAGAGCCACTGTATAGTAGCTCCTCCTGCCCCTGAACTCCCACTGAAACCACTGTACCCTGTTAATAGGAGTTCAGCAACCAAAAGTAAATGACAACATAAAATACAGGAGCCACCACTTCTCTCAATCTCCTTTTGGGTTTGCTGTTGCTGGAAACCTGCATTCCTGATCTCTCTTTCTGGTCAGCAACAGCTGGTCTCTTTCCCTTGAAGATCATACAGGAGCCAATCAGTGTAGTTGCCTTCCAGCTGTTGGTCATCAGTTGTCAGGTAAGTGCATCTGGCCAAGCTGGTCCTTGGTGCTTACCTAGCTTGCTGCACTGGAGGAATTTCTCCCATGCCGTTAAACTACACACAGCATGTCCAGAGTTGTTCCCATTTTTCCTTGCTGGGTGCCTGGCCTTGGGTTGTGGGGAACGATAAGGATCAGGAGAGTCTTAAGGATGGGGATCAATAAGCATTAGGAGGGAAAACCCTGCCCTGTGAGCAGGGTTTTCCATCCAACCTGCTACATAGATATTATCTGTATACAAGAATGTGCAATAACAGCAGCAAGAAATAACATAGAATATGAGTGACAGTGGAAGTGGGAGCCATCTAGCTGGTCTGGCTCGAACAAAGCAACAGGGATAGCAGTGCTAATTAAGAACCCAAGCAACAAGATCAAGAAAATAAAAGTGGTGGTTGGGCAGCATAAGTAATATATGAAAGGAATGAGAAAATAGTTGAGATCACAACTATCTATACACCAGTGGGTCAAGAGAAGAGGTGCAAATTCCTGGAAAAACTAGAAATCAGAATGACTGGTGGAATACCTTGTATATTAGTAGGTGATTTCAACTATACACAACAAGCACAGGACAGAAAGGTTGAGGAGCAAGCAGGAACCATGGGCAGGTCAGAGAGCCTAAATAGAATAATCATACAAAATGACCTGCAGGATACAGGGCCAGGGGGATTGGGGGAAAAAAGTCACCTTCACAAGAGGAGCCACAGCAAGGAAAAGTTTATCATGGATTGACCTTATCCTAAAATTGAAGCACTGGACAGATAGAAGCAGAACCACTACCAGTTTTCTTCTTAGGTCATTGCATGCTTACAGCAGGGCTGGAAGAAGGGAAACACAGCAGAAAGGGAAAGGAATCTGGAAGCTAAACACCAAGCTACTGGAAGAAAAGAAGACCTGAGAAGAGTATGAAAAAATGTATGTAGGATGGAGAGCACTAAAACAGAGTGCTTGAAACAGTAACAGAGTGGCTGGCGTGGGGAAAAGAGTGCACAAAGGACTACTTTGTATGGGTAGAAACAGAACAAGCAAAAAGGAAAGAAACACACAGTGTGCAAGTGCAACAGAAACTGGAAAGACTAAACCAACAGAGCATGCTAGGATTCTTAAATGAAAGAAAAATTGAGGAAACAAAAGGGAAATTGAAACAATGGTTTAAAGAGCAAGGAAAGGAAAAAAGTGTTTCTGGCACAAGCACAATGTGTGGAGGAAAAGGAAGAACGGAAGGAGTGCTTCAACATGATCAGAAGAGGAGGGAAAGAGGCAACATGGTGCCTCCAGAATGAGAAAGGAGAACATGCATCAAAATAAGCTATACTGGAAATAATGAAAGATTTCTACCAGGAACTATACAGAGAGAGAAAGGTAGAGCCAGAGGCCAGACAAGTGTCTGGAAGGAATGCAAAAGAAGCTAACAGAAGATGAACAAAAACTGGAAGAGCAGAAAGTGCAGGAAGTCTGAGACATCCTGAACAGTTTTAAAAATGGGAAAACATCAGGAAAAGACAGACTGCCAAAAGAATTCTTGCAACTTTATGGGACCAATTCGGACCAACCTGAAAGAAATCTACAATGATAGGAAAGAAAGGAGACTCTTAAAAAACACAAAAGAAGGAATAGTAATCCTGATATTCAAGGAAGGGGACAAAACACATATAAAGAACTGGAGACCAATCACTTTAATAAACATCAACTACAAGCTTCTAGCCAAAGTGATAGTGAATAGACTAAAAGAAGTAATCGAGAAAAAGCTAAAAGAAGATCAAGTGTTCACAGTCCCCAGGAGAATTCATGAGGCCATGATACCAGTAAAAGATTCTATGCAATACTGCAAGGAAAGAAACCTAAACCTGGCAATAGTAAACACAGGCCTGGAGAAAGGGTTGACCACGAATTCCTGTGGTGAGTGCTGGGAAAGCTAAGAACCCCTGCAGGGTTCCTCGATTAGCTGAAGATGCTGCACACAGGTGCAAAAAGTCAAGTCTTAATAAATGGACACCTGATGAAGACAGTAAAAGTGAGATCAGGGTAAGGTAGGGGTGCCCTCTGCCCCACTATTCTTTATCTGTGTGACAGAATCACCAGTACAGTGAATACAGAATGATGCCAACGTGGTAGGATGCCAAATACTGGGGGAAGTAGAAGGCAGATAAAGCATATTCCATATGTGGATGACATAAATTTAGTATATAGGGACCAAGGGTCCATCAGGGAAATGACAAGTCATATTAAGCTTTATGAGCTTCCTTTATGATTGTCTTTGTGATGACTGTAGGTGTTGTAGGGTTTGCTGCCACTGCCCTGAGCTCATTTTCCTACAGGCAGTGACAGGGTGGACCTTGGCTTTGGATCATCTGGTCTTCCAGGAAACTGGTCTTATGTTTCTTTCCTGCCATGACTTTGATGATATTATATTGCTAGGAGGCAATGTTTAAGGTGATCCTACTCGGTCTCAATCCCTGTTTTCTTCTGTGGGGCTCCAAACCTCTCCTTTAATCCACACTAGCCTCTCCACATGGCACCCGTAGTTTTCTGCAGCCAGATCTTAATGCTGCCTGTTGGTCTATTGTTCTGCCCTCGGGCACCAGGGTGACCATCTGCTTTAGTTAGGCGCACACCCTTCCAGGGACTGGCCTTGACCTACACTCAAATGTCCAAAAATAAATAAATAAATAAAACAAAACTCGACTGCTCTCAGTCTGTTTCTCAGACTCAGTCCATGTCACCTTCACCTGGGGTCAGGTTCTCATGTCCAAATCAGAACACAAAAAAAAATCAGTTAATCCAGTCACTGCTCTGCACAGGTCTGCCCCGGCTTATTCATGAGCATTCACTGTTCCAATGGGATCTCTCCCACGTGCAGCAAGGCGGTAACCTGAAAAAAGCAATTCTTCTGGCTTCTCCCCTGGATCCTCAGTTGTAACTCCACTCCAGGGATTATCAGAAGCTTTGTGTGTGCAGGCCTCTGCCTGCCTCCTTCTCTGGGTCACACCCAGCAGGTTTTGCAACACTTGCCTGCTGGAGCTGCTGTTCGCCTCTCTGTGGCTCACATGGAATCGGACCCTCCACCCCCTCCCCACCCGTCTCTGGGACTGGAAAAACCGCTGAGCAGCCTCCCTCCTCCAATCCGAAGTGAGATGCTACTCCGGAAGTGTGGTGATTGCTTCTCTTCCCTTTCAGTTTCCAGCTGCAGCCCTTCTGGCTCTCCATGCTTTAAGTTTTGCTTGCTTTCACTTTACCTGCCAGTTGCTGCCGGCTGCTTTTCTTCTCCTGACCTCCCCTGCCCAGCATGCAAGGCACCTCAGGGCTTTTGTTTACTCTCTCTCACTCCTTCGCAGTCTTCCATGATTGTCTTATCTGTGGGTCCAAAGATGGCTGACAAGGCCTGTTTAGGATCAACAGATACTATTGCAGCTCAGGCACATGTTTCTGTGCAGGGTGGGTGGCTCTGCGTTCTTGATTCGGTCCACAACATGATGTTTCTGCTGCTCCCACTTTTCTGTCTCCTGTTGTCATAAGATTTCAAAGTACTGGGAGAGTTGGCGGGGGGGAGGGGAGGGATGGGCCTGATCAATTTGGGACAGTAGTTTGAATCACTGAATCAAATCACTGTCCCCCAAATCGGCCAAATCTGAATCCAAAGTGAATACTAGCTGCTTCACACAGGCCTATCACACATCTAGATGACATGGCCAGCCCAGCAAAATTGATGTCAGATGATCATTGCTTCAGTGCTCCTGGTGTTTTCTTGTGAATGGATGCTAACATTAGTGTGTCTGTCTTTCCACTAGATTTGAAGGAGATTTCACAGGCAGCATTGATGGTACTTCTCCAGCATCTCCAGGATCATGACTGCTTGATAAACCATGAGTTTGGATTCTGTTCTGATGTTGCAATACTTGTACGCCCATTTTCTCAAGTGTCTGAAGGCCGCACTTGCACATTTGAGGTGTTGTTGGAGTTCCTCACTGATGTGAGACTTCTGCAAGAGATGGCTTTGGAAGTATGAGACGTACTCAACATTCTCCAGAGTGTTACCTTGAATCTGAATTACCAGAGCTGGGAACTACTCATTAAGACCTTGTTGATGGAAGACCTTATTTTTCTGAACGTTAAGCATCAGTCCCATTTTCTTGTATGCCTCAGTAAAAATGTTGATGATTACCTGAAGGCCTGCTTCAGAGTGAGCACATGTTACAGCATCATAAGAATACTGGAGCTCAATGAATGAGGTTGAGGTGGTCTTTGTTTTGGCTCAGAGACAGCAGTGATTAAACAGCTTGCCAGCTATTTGGTGGTTTAGCTTCACTCTAACTGGAAGCTTGCTGGTGGTCAGATGTAGCATCATGTTAAGGACTATCAAGAAGAGTGTTGGAGTAAGGACTCAGCCTTGCTTAACTCCCATATGAACCTCAAAGGGATCTGTGATAGATCCATTATTGAGAACCACCATTCACATACCATTATAGAGCAGGCAAAGAATGGTGACAAATTTTGGTGAGAATGATCCTCCACAGTGCTTCTTGGTTGATAGGGTTAAAGGCTTTTGTGAGGTCAAAGAAGGCCATGTAGAGAGGTTTATGTTATTTTTGACATATTTCCTGCAGCTGGCAAGCTGTGAAGATCATATCAATTGTGTCTCTTTATGCCCTAAACCTACACTGAGATTCCAGGATCAGCTCTTCAGCAAGAGGAAGGAGGGTTCAAAAGGGTTCTTGCAATAATTGGGGATTGGAGGCATGATGGTAAAAGGAAGGCTATGGGTATTGGGAGCACATTTCAATAAAGAGCTTAAAGGGGAGGATGCATGGCAGAAAACTACTGTGAGGGTCCAGCAAAAACTGGGACCCTGGAGTGTGTGGAAGCTAACACTAGTGGGAAAGGTAAGGCTGCTAAAAACCATGATCTTGCTCATGATTTTATATACAGAATTGGTGTTCCCCCCAACATGGAGCACAGCCTGTGCAATATAGAGCATGTCTACATGATGTCATATGGTGACGTTGCTACAGCACTGTAGTTTAGTATTTCCTTATGTTACTAAATCATAGCACAGTAACTGCCTGTACTGCACCATGCATGCAGTACATGGTTAGTTTTCGCTGCTACTTTGCCATAGCAGCATGCTAAAACAGAGGAGTGCGCTGCTATGGCAAAGTAACTGCCAATTATGTGTAGACTGACGTGATTTCTACATTGCTGTAGTGTGCCATACGGTATGTAGCGCACTTCTACAGTGACATAGGGTGATGTGTAGATATGCTCATAAAGGAGCATGTGGGCACATCTAAACATGCATTACATTTACTGCACAGTAAGCAGAAATAGACTGGAGTCTACATGTGCAGGCTTTAAAGCGCATTAATGCTGTATGTGGTCTGACTTGGGACTAAAGTTAGTCCTATGTCAGTCCACATACAGTGTTGCTGTGTAGTAAGGTATCCACATGTGCATTACTGTGCAGTAACTAATTGGATGTAAATTTGATACCTTCATGCATCATTTTAGATGTGCAGTAATTTTAGATTACTGTGCAGTAATTTATGTTACTGTACAGTAAATGTGTACATGTACACACTCTGTATGTATACTTCTGAGAGTCACAACAGGAGTGACTAGCACAGGACATATTATACAGGCAAAAGAAACACAGGGGGCTAGACTTCCCAGATGTATTTTTGTTTATAATGGCCAAGTACCTAAGTCTGTATTGTAATTTGGTGGTGGGAAGGGAGTATAAGCTGCATGCTTTGTCAGATATTTTGGAAGAAGACTATGGAGTAAATGGGGAATAGGAGACTGCTTGTTGACACGGCTGTGGGTATGGCAGCCCTCTAAATGGTACCTGATAATAGAAGCTGTCCAGAACTGATATAATTTAAAACAGGTTCAGCCAGATGAATTCAAAGACCAGCTCTGATTTGGAAACTCTCCACAGAGAAAGTAGACACCATCTGAAAGGAGACAGGCGAAAAAGTCTATCTTAAAGAGCACCAAAAGCTAAGCTGGATACTGGCATACAGAATACTGCTAGTTTGTGAGTTTCAACATTGCTGGTGGCTCTGCTGGATTGCAAAGAGCCAAGGGATATGTGTACCAGGGAAGAAACACATGAGCACTTGCTCTGAGAATGTGCCTTTGCACAATGAGTGTGGTGAAGGATAGAGCTATTATACCAACTAAAAATAGGCACCAAGCTGATGGCTGAAGTGGTGCAGTGGGAAGAGATACCAAAAGCAAAACAAAATTGAGCATGCAGAGGACAGAAGGTGGTAACTGGTTTAAAAAAATCCATTGTGGATGGTAAGAAACTTGCTGTTCTTAAAAATGGTAGTGGTCTGTCCAACAGTGCTTAAAGCTAGGCCTATGCAAGGTGAAAACATACCTATGGCAAGACTGGGAAGAGAGAGGGGAGGAAGAAGCAAACAAAGTCAGGGAGAAAGAAAATTGAGTCCTGGTGTTTTTGGATGGAACCTAAGCAAAGAAAGACACACAAAAATGTTGCTTGAGAAACTGGATTGTATAAATAAAGGGGATAGGGAAAGGTTCATGTACCAATATGACATAAAATGTGGACTACCTAAAGGAAATGAGAGAGTAACTTGGAGAAGAATTTGTGTTTCCAGAAACAGGATACATACTTAACTACGTTTCGTATGGGGAGGGCAGGGGAAAGGAAGAAAGAGCTAAATGATATTTGGATATTAAACAAAACAAAACAGTTTACACAATGTATAAGTGGGTATAAAAGTGCTGCTTAAAAGTGTGTTTACTAGGGCTGGGCGAAATGGCACCATTTCGTTTTGACTTATATTTCACTGTTTTGAAGTGACAGTGTTTCATTTTGACATTGCTTCTAGTTTGGAAGTGCTGTTCCGTTTCATTTGGTCAAAACTGTTTCACTGTTTCAATGCTGTTTCAATGTTTTGCCGATAGGTTATAATGGGGAATCATGAATCTGCCTATAACCTTTTCATTTCTTGCCTGATTTGAATGAAAACAGCAGGAAGAATAGCCCCTGCTGAGGCCACAAAGCCTGCCAAGTTTCAAGGAGATAGATGCAGGGTTTCTGGGAAACTGTACCTCAGGCTGCTAACAAGCAAAACTAGTAACGTGTATGACTGTGTGTGTGTGTTAAGGCGCAGTGGGGTGAAAACTGTGGGCATGCTAGCCCCTGCTTAGGCCATGAAGCTTGTCAGGTTTCAAGGAGATAGGTATAGTGGTTTCTGGGAAACTACATCTCAGGCTGCTGACAAGCAAAACTCATGACATGTCTGACTTCGTGTATGTGTTAAGGCACGCCCTCACTGGCGCAGGGGCCTCTACACAACACAGTAGTGTGTTCCAATGAGGTCTCCTCCTCCCCTACAGCCTCATCTCAGTCCACCACTTTAAATAACAACAGGTAAGCAGTGCACTGTGTTAGACCCCAGCTCCATGCGCCACCCAACTACTAGGGAGATGATGGTCCAATTGCTCATGGATCCTGATAGTCATTAGCCAGAGCAAACAGGGAGCAAACAGCAGCACACATTGCTCGCAACAGCTTTATTCACAATAGAGACAGCTTCAGTCAAGGGTCCCTCACAGACGCACAGCCTGTGAACCAGGGGACCTCCACTGAACATTATTTCTTTTCACATTTTATACACCTTGGTTCATACATATTAACATTTACTCCGCCCTTGTCCCTTCTTTGGTCCTACCCATTTTTCCTCCCATCTCAAGCTCCACCTCTGTTTACTGTTTGCTTCATTAGCATGGTATTGCTTATGCATTTCATTTATTTACATGCCTCTCTGCGAAGAGCGCATATGTAAGACTTTGACCTTCGCTTCTTTTGGTCACCTGCAGTTTCTCGCTGGCTCTTTTCTGGTTTTCTTGCTGACTTCAGCACCATCTCCAAGGCTGAACTTCTTCTTTGTCTCCTGATGATAGCTGGTGGGCTGCATCCTATTTTTACCCAACACATTATGCACTTTGCACCCTATCCTTTGTTAGGAATCCTTTTACTTAAGCATTAACCAAGTTAGTTGCTTTTAATATATCATCCAGCTTTGTGCCTAGTGACTTTTGCTGAGGTTACTTTTAATATATTATCCAGCCTTGTAAACAGCAGCTTTTGCTGACACACAGAAAAAACCTTTCATTCATCTGCATGCTCAGTACTCCCCAAAATTTAAATGTTACCCTAACACACTGCAGTGCAGTAGCACTAGCAGCATCTCAGGCAGCTAAGCTATCAAAGAGCCTTTCTTTCCTTTCCTGCAGGAGTTTCTTCTCCAGCAGCTGCCAGAGAACTCTCCCTGCCAGCCCCAGCACTGGAGCTTAGATGTACCCAAGTCCCTACGTCCTTCCAGTCAGCTGACTGGGGACAGGTGCTACAGGTGTAGGTTGTAGCCATGTTGGTCTAAGGACATGGCACTGGCAGACAAGGTTCTCTGGATCAATCTGGTATCTTTTAGTAGACCAACTGAATAGTTAGAGAAATATAACTTAGCAAGTATTCGGGTTGAAAAACCTGAACGGATCCAGGCCATGCCATGTGGACTCCAAGTTGAACATGAGCCGGCAGTGTGACGAAGCCATCAGAAAAGCCAATGGCACTTTATCGTGCATCAGCAGATGCATGACAAATAGGTCCAGGGAGGTGATACTTCCCCTCTATCGGGTGCTGGTCAGACCGCAGTTGGAGTACTGCGTGCAATTCTGGGCGCCGCACTTCAAGAAGGATGCGGATAACCTGGAGAGGGTACAGCGAAGGGCAACTCGTATGGTCAAGGGCCTGCAGACCAAGCCCTACGAGGAGAGACTAGTGAAACTGGACCTTTTCAGCCTCCGCAAGAGAAGGTTGAGAGGCGACCTTGTGGCTGCCTATAAGTTCATCACGGGGGCACAAAAGGGAATTGGTGAGGATTTATTCACCAAGGCGCCCCCCGGGGTTACAAGAAACAATGGCCACAAGCTAGCAGAGAGCAGATTTAGACTGGACATTAGGAAGAACTTCTTCACAGTTCGAGTGGCCAAGGTCTGGAACGGGCTCCCAAGGGAGGTGGTGCTCTCCCCTACCCTGGGGGTCTTCAAGAGGAGGTTAGACGAGTATCTAGCTGGGGTCATTTAGACCCAGCACTCTTTCCTGCTTATGCAGGGGGTCGGACTTGATGATCTATTGAGGTCCCTTCCGACCCTAACATCTATGAATCTATGAATCTATGACAAGACACGCAAAACCTACCAACAATATCTCCAGTACAGAGATATCTTCACAATATAATATATATTTCCATCAGGGCATCTCGCTCAGGGGCAGCCCACCATGAGGCCATGTCAACCTGGAGGTCTGGAAGGGGACCAATTCGGCAGACCAGGCTGGGCGAGAGTTCCAGGAGCCCAGCCACAATTCCAGCTTTGCCCCGGTGACCTGCCCCAGGGCCAGGCAGGCTGGGGGCAGCTGGAAGTGTCCTGGCAGGCATGCAGGGCCCCAGGATCAGAGCCCAGCAACCCCGGTGAGGGGCGCCTGACCTGGGTTGCAGTGGCAGGAGCCCGGGCAGCCCTCCACAAGGCTATGTCAACCCAGAGATCCAGAAGGGGACCAATCCAGAGGGCCAGGCCAGGTGGCAGTTCCAGGAGCCTGGCCACAATTCCGGTTTTGCCCCGGTGACCTGCCTGGAGGTCGGGCAAGCCGGGGGCAGCTCGAAGGGTCCCGGCAGGTAAGCGGGGCCCCAGTGTCAGAGCCCAGCAACCCCGGCAAGGGGCAGCGGGCCTGGGTTGTGGTGGCAGGAGCCTGGGCAGCCCTCCATGAGACCATGTCAACTCAGAGGTCTGGAAGGGGACCGATTCGGTGGGCCAGGCCAGGCGACAGTTCCAGAAGCCTGACCACAATTCTGGCTTTACCCCGGTGACCTGCCCCAGGCCCAGGCAGGCTGGGGTGCTTCCTTGGGAGTGGCGGGCCTCTCCTGCCAGAGAACTGGGTTGACCTGGTATCTGCTGTGGGACTTAGAAAAATCTCGTCCACTCTGCTGTGTTGCAAGCGGTTGACATGGGCCCTCCAGCATGGCCCGGAGTCTGGAAGGGGTCGCTGTGAGCGTGTTGCCTGACTGTTTGATCCAGGCAGGTGGACACTTTTGGTGGCTCCCTCTGGTGTCAGGGCCGGGTGCCACATTCACAAAACTTTGAGGAAACGTTCGCGGAGATTTTCAAGGACATTTTTCAGGACCCTAAATACCTATCTTTGGTTCCCGAAGGGCAGAGAGAGAAAACTTCAGGGCAGAACCATGCTGCACCCGAGGGCCAAACCTGAGTTTTGTGCCCTGCTGCTGAGAGGGGGGATGGTGGACACTTTGGCATGGGAGCTCCCGGTCCAAGTCTGGTTGTCACGCCTGGCCCGAACCCCCCAGACCATGGCTTCCACAGGCCCGGGCCATGCCCCAGACACCGCTCCTGCGCTCCTCTCTCCAAACGATGTGGCAAACCCTCTTTGCGGGAGGGCTCTTTGTGGGCCAGTGGTCCCCCTGCCGGTGTTCAGGAAAGGCGGTTACCTCCCCCCCTTCTTCTCTTTTCATCTCTACTGATCAATGTGGCAACTGCGGTCACAATGGGGAGGGCCCTTAGCAGGCCAGCGATCCCCCCGCCGGTGTTCAGGTGAAGCAGCTACCTCCCCTACCCGCACGACCCCCCCCCCCATTGGAGATGAGACGAGACTCTTCCCCCTGCCCCGCAGAGGAGGAGGTTTTGGCTGACCCCATCCCATGCAATTCCAAGCTGCCCTGGGAGCCCTCCCAGTGGTCTGACCATGCCGAGAGACGCCGGTGAGAGTCAGCAGGCCCAGCTCGGGGAGCCCTGCATGGGTCCCCGCCCTTCCCCTCTGCCCTCCCTGTCTCGTAGACACCGTCTTCTTTAGCGGTCGTTGCATGGGCAGATGCTGCCGAGGCATTTGCCACGGCCCCCCCAAGGTGGGGGCACCCTGGGGAAAGTGGGTGGAAAGAGGGTGCTTGGGCTCCAGCCCGGTGCCTGCCCTTCCCTTCCCACCGTTCTTCCCTGTGCTGCTGCGTTGCAGTCCCTGTGCCTTCCCCACCCCAGGGAAGGGGCCCTGAAGGTCCACAGAGGGGCAGTGGTCTGTGGGTGGGAAAGTCACTGGCCCTCCTGGGCCAGTGGGCACCCATCCATGAGGCTTCCCCCCCCTCACCTGAGGAGCATGGCTACCTGGTTGATCCTGCCAGGAGCATATGCTTGTCTTAAAGATTAAGCCATGCATGTCTATGTACACACGGCTGGTATGGTGAAACTGTGAATGGCTCATTAAATCAGTTATGGTTCCTTTGGTTGCTCCAACCATTACTTGGATAACTGTGGTAATTCTAGATCTAATACATGCCGACAAGCGCTGACCTCCGGGCATGCATGCATTTATCAGACCAAAACCAACCCAGGCTCCCCCAACTTCTTTGGTGACTCTAGATAACCTTGGGCCGATCGCATGCCCCCGTGGCGGTGACGACACATTCAAATGTCTG